>NW_007245938.1:58628-77592 GCF_000164805.1 Carlito syrichta
CGGGAGCGGCCACTGCACTCCAGTCTGGGTAACACAGTGAGACTCCAACTCAAAAAAAAACAAACAAAAAAAAATGAGACAAAGCATTTAACCTCAAACAGTGGCGGCCATACTTCTGTGTAAGCTCTGGTCCCCTCCCCAATCTAGGGGAGGTGGATCCCCCTTTTCTCTCTCTCTCTCTAATCTACTTTTAAAATGAACCATATTTCCCAATCTAATTTCTGTGTAATTCTTTGCATCTTACCTGTGCCATCAGCTCAGCACACTGACCCACTGACTTACTAATCTTCTCAGACCTAACATTTTTAGAAACCTAACGAAGATTATTGTTCAACTATAGGATCTAATGTTGCTATGCCTATTGGGTTTTGGACTTGCCTATTTCCTTCTTTTGAAATGGGAACGTCTATCCTATGTCTACCCCATTACTGTATTCTAGAAACATGCAACGTGCTTTGATTTCACAGGTTCACTGCCAGGGGGAAATCTACCTCAGGATGAATCATGCCTTAAGTCTCACTCATCTGATTTAGATGAGACTCTGGACTTTTAAGTTGCTGCTGAAACAAGCTAAGACTTGTGGGCCTAGTTGGAGAAAATACGTTATTTTTTAAAGTTTTATTTAAGGTTCAGGAAGTACAAGTGCTTGCTTGCTACATGGACATATTGCATACTGGTGGAGATTGGGCTTCAGGTTATTCGTTCCCCAGACAGTGAATGTACCCAATAGGTAATTTCTGAACCTTAACGTCCTTCCTCACCTCCCACCTCTTAGTGTCCCCAGATTAATCTATTAATTCTTTCCTTGTGGTCATTTAGCTCTCACATATAAGTGAGAACATGTGGTGTTTGGTTTTCTGTTTCTGAGTTAGTTCTTTTGGGATGATGTTCTCCGCTCCATCAATTTGCTGCAAAGTGCGTGATTTTATTAATTTTGTGGCTGTGTAGTATTCCATGGTGTATATATACCACGTTTTGGTTATCCAGTCAGTTGTTGATGGGCACTTAGGTTGGTTCCATGGTTTTGCTATTGCAAAGAGTGCTGCAATGAACATATGAGTACAGGTATCTTTTTTTATGTAATTATTTCCTTTCCTTTGGGTAGATACCTAGTAGAGGGGTTGCTGGATCAATCTATTTCAGTTATTTGAGAAGTCTCCATACCATTTTCCATAGAGGTTGAACTAATATACAATCCCACCAACAGTGTAAGAGCATCCTGTTTTCTCTGTATCCAGGCCAACATCTGTTCTTCTTTGACTTTTCAGTAATAGCCATTCTGACTACTATAAGATGATATCTTAGGCTGGGCATGGTGGCTAACAACTATAATCCATGCACTTTGGGAGGCTAAAATGGGAGGACTGCTTGTATGCAGGTGTTTGAGAGCAGCCTAGTTAACACAGTGAGACCTTGGCCACAAAAAATTTTTAAAATTCATATGATTTTTAATTGTTTATGTGGTGAATCACATTTACTGACTTGCAGATATTGAACCATTCTTGCAGCCCCAGAATGAAACTCACTTGTTCATGATAGATTTTCTTTTCTTTTTTGTTTTTTTGAGTTGGAGTCTCACTCCATCGCCTAGACTGGAGTGCAGTGGCACACTCCCGGCCACTGCAGCCTCGACCCGCTGGGCTCTGACGATCCTTCCACCTCAGCCTTCCAAGTAGCTGGAATTACAGGCACGCGCTACCATGCCCAGCTGATTTTTTTTGATTTATTGTAGAGAAGAGGTCTCGCCAAGTTGTCCGGGCAGGTCTCAAACCCGCGGGCTCAGGCAGTCTACTCACCTTGGCCTCCCAAAGCGCTGGGATTATAGGCTGAGTCACCGAGCCCGGCGATTCTTTTCTTAGTGTGCTGTTGAAATCGGTTTGTCAGTATTTTGTTGAGGATTTTTGCACCTATGTTCATCAGAGATATTAGCCCGTAGTTTTATTTTTTTGTTCTATCCTTGCCTGGTTTTTTGTAACAGAATGATACTGGTTTCATAGCATGAGGGAGGCATCTCTCCTACTCAATTTTTTGGAATAGTTTCAATAAGATTAGTACTATCTCTTCTTTGCACGTCAGATAAAATTTAGCTGTGAATCCATCTGGCACAGGGCATTTTATAGCTGGAAGATCTTTTTAAATGTTTTTTGTTTTTCTGTATTTTTGGGGGGTTTTTTTGAGTTTGGAGTCTCACTCTGCCGCCCAGGCTGGAGGGCAGTGGCACGCTCCCGGCCACTGCAGCCTCGACCTGCTGGGCTCCAGCAATCCTTTCGCCTCAGCCTTCCAAGTAGCTGGAACTACAGGTGTGCGCTACCATGCTCGACTAATTTTTTGATTTATTGTAGAGATGAAGTCTCGTCAAGTTGCCCAGGCGGGTCTCAAACCTGCGGGCTCAGGCAATCCACTCACCTCAGTCTCCCAAAGCGCGGGATTACAGGCTGAGCCACTGAGCCCGGTGGAAGATCTTTTTTAAAATTACTGATTGAATTTAATTGCTTATTACTGGTCTATTCAGTCGGGGGTTTATGTTTCCAGGAATTTATCCATTTCCTGTAAGTTTTCCTGTTTGTTGCCATAGAAGTTTTCATAGTAGTCTCTGATGATTTTTTGTGTTTCAGTTGTAATGCTAACCCTATCATTTCTGATTGTATTTGAGTTCTCTCTCTTTTCTCTCTTGGTTAGTCTAGCTAGCAGTCTGTCAGTTTTGTTTATCCTCTTAAGGAACTAACTTTTTGACTCATTGATCCTTCGTATTATGTTTATAGTAGCAATCTCATTAACTTCTGCTCATATTTGTTGCTTTTCTTCTGCTAGCTTTGGGTTTAGATTGTTCTTGCTTTCTAGCTCCTTGATGTGTGAGATTAAGGTACTGATTACAGATATTTCTTTTTGATGTAGGCATTTAGTGCTCTAAAATTTACTCTCAGCAGTGCTTTTGCTGTACCCCAGAGGTTTTGGTATGTAGCCCCTCTATTTTTATTTAACTTTTTAAAATTTCTGCCGGGCTTGGTGGCTCCGCCTGTAATCCCAGCACTTTAGGAGGCCAAGGTGAATGGATTGCCTGAGCCTGTGGGTTCGAGACCCACCTGGGAAACTTGGCGAGACTGCATGGTAGCATGCACCTGTAGTTCTGGCTACTTGGAAGGCTGGCGCCAAGCAGGTTGAGGCTGCAGTGGCTGGGAGTGTTGCCACTACACTCCCATCTGGGCAACAGAATGAGACTTCAACTCAAAAATAATAATACATAAATAAACAAAATTTCTACCTTAATTTTGTTGTTTACCCAAGGGTCACTGAAGAGCAAGTTGTTCAGTTTTCATGTAGTAGTGTAGCTCTGGGAGTTCCTCTTAGTATTTATTTCTAATTTTATCCCACTGTGCCCTGAGATGATGCTTATGGTATAATCTTGAGAGATATATATAATATGTATATGTATTATATATGTGTGTGTATTTCTTTTTTTAATTTACTGAAGCTTACTTTATGGGCAAGTATATGGTCAATTTTGGAGACTGTTCCATGTGAAGAAAAGAAGAATATGTATTTTGCAGTTGTTGGATGGAAATCTCTGTAGATGTCTGTGAGGTCCATTTGGTCTACTGTACAGTTTAAGTCCAGTGTTTCTCTGCTGATTTTCTGCTTCAATGATCTATCTAGCGATGTAAGTGGGGTGTTAAAGTCCCTCCCTATTACTGTATTGCTATCAATATGTTTTCTAAGGTGAAGTGATATTTGCTTCATGAATTTGGGTGCTCCAGTGTTGGGTGCATATATCTAAGATAGTTAAATCTTCTTGTTGAATCACATCCTTTATTATTATATAATGCCCTTGTCTTTTTAAAAAACTGTTGTTGGTTTAAAGTCTGATCTAAGGATGACTCTCCTGCTCGCTTTTGTTTTCAATTCACATATTTTTCCACCAAATTACTTTGAGTCTATGGCCGTCTTTGGCCAGTAGATAGGTCTCCTGTAGGCAGATGATTGTTTTTAATCCAATTTGCCACTATGAATCTTTTAAATGGAGCATTTAGGCTATTTACATTCAAGGTTAATATTGACATTAGAGGTTTTGTTTCTGCCACAGTGTTGTTAACAAGCTGCCTTGGGGTTTCAAATGTTTTATAGAAACTGTGGGCTTTATACTTATGTGACCTTTTATAATAGCAAGTATTGTCATTTAGTTTCCGTGTTTATGACTCCTTTGAGTATCTCTTATAGAGCCAGTTTAATGATAACAAATTCCCTTAGCGTTTGTTTATCAAGGAAGAGCTTTATTTCTCCTTTGTTTATAAAGCTTAGTTTGGCAAGATATACAATTCCTGGCTGGGATTTTCTTTTCTTTAAGGAGGCTGAAAATAGGCCCCCATTCTCTCCTGGCTTGCAGGGTTTCTGCTGAGAAGTCCAAAACTAGTCTAGCATCATTTCCTTTATAGGGGATTCAGTGCTTCTCCCTTCCTGCTCTTAGAATATTTTTCTTCCATGTTGATTTTGGATAGCCTAACAGCTATATGCTTTGGTGAGGTTCTTCTTGTGATGTATCTTGCAGGAGTTATTTGAGTTTTCTTATATCTGGATGTCCATATCTCTCTCAAAACCATGGAAGTTTTCTTGAATTATTTCCTTGAATATGTTTTCCATGCCTTTTGCTTTAACTTCTCCATCTGCAATGCCTTTGATTCAAAGACCTGGATGCATTACATAGTCCCATAGTTTGTGATGGCTTTTTTCATTTTTCAAAACATCTTTTATTTTTGTTTAACTGGATTAATTTGACAGACCTATCTTCCAGCTCTGAGATACTTCCTTCCACCTGGTCTATCCTATTGTTAAAGCTTTCAACTTTGTTTTGTATTTTCTTTCGTTTTTAAATCTTTTTTTTTTTTAATGGTGTTGAGCTCTCCTTTCACATCCTGAAATGTTCTACTGATTTCTTTGTGTTGGTTTTTTAGCTTTCTCTTAGATCCCACTGAGCGTCATTAAAATCAATATTTTGGGTTATTTACCTAATGCTTCAAGGGTAAACAAATGCATTATTTCATATGTGAGAAGGACACGAATTTGGAGGGGTCCAGTGGAAGAATGCTATAGCTGGAATGTTTGTTCCTCTAAAACTTATGTTGAAATTTAATTGCCAACATAACAGAGCTATGATTAGGCCATGAGGCTCCATACTCATGGGTGGGACTAGTGCCAAGAACAAGTTGAGCCCCCTTTTGTTCTCTCTTGCCCTCTTAGCTTCTGTCATGGTGATGCAGCAAAAAGACCCTCACAGTATGCCAGCACCTTGATACAGTAAGTTCCCTACGTACAAATTAGTTCCGTTCCAAGAGTGTGTTCAAAAGTCCAATTTGTTCATAAATTCAACAAAGTTATCCTATGTACCCAACTAACACAATCGACTATATAGTACTCTACGGTAACAGTTTTATAATACTTTTCACACAAATAATACATAAAAAAACAAACACAAAAAATAAAGATAACAATTTTAAGCTTACAGTACCGTGAAAAGTATAGTAGTATAGCACAGTCCAACAGCTGCACACAGGGGCTGGCCTCAAGTGAACAGGCAAGAAGAGTTACTGACTAGAGGAGGAAGAGAAGGTGGGAGATGGTGGAGCTGAAGGATTGTCAGCAATAGGAGATGGAGGGCAAGCTTCAGCTTCACTCACGCCTGACGTTGATGGCGCAGATTCTGGTTCCTTGCTGGATTCAATTCTATCCACTCTCTTGAAAGCACTATTCAGTGATGTCTGGGTAGTAGCGCTTTTTTCTCGTCATAGATGTCATGGCAGCACTGGATTGCATTCTGAACAGCTGCTGCAACCCTCGTGTACTGTTCTACGTTCAGGCTCTGTGCCTCGAAAACTAACAGTGCCTCCTCAAATAAAGGAAATTCCCTTGCCATTTCCTGCGTCATGAGTCTCTTTGGCTCTTCAGTTGTTCCTTCTTCCTCTTGTCTCTCTTGGCCCTTTCTCTGGGTCTCCAATTCCATCAGATCTTCATTAGTAAGCTACCTGTGTTGCACAGCGAGGAGTTCAGTGAAGTCATTCTCTTGCAGATCCAGCTCCAGCTTCTCACTGAGGGTCACTGAGTAACTGAAGACCTCTCTGGACTCCTCATCCACCTTCTCAAATCCACAAAAATCATGAACAAACTGCAGGCAAAGATTCTTCCAAATCCCATTCATGGTGACAGCCATAGCAAAGTCAATGCACACAATTCACATCAAGCAAAGTCACATCAAACAAATTCACACCAAGCAAAGTCAATGTTTTTTATGGCCTTGTACATGTTACAGTTCTTCCAAAATTGTTGCAAGATTGTTCCTGATTCATCATTCGCACTTTTAAAAGTTCACAACTTGAAGGTGAGTATATAGGGGACTTACTGTATTACATTTCCCAGCTTCCAGAATTATGAGCCATTAAATTTCTGTTCATTATAAGCTTCCCAGAATTGAGTATTCTGTTACAGTAGCATAAAACAGACTAAGACAGTGGTATATGCTAGGAATTGAGCACCAAAGACAATGATTACATGTTCTTTGCATATAACTATGTAGTAAAAGTAGGGTAACAAAGCTCATTACTTTCACAATAGCCCAACCCAAGTATGATCTAATCACAGTTCACTTAGTTGTGTGTGTATGTGTGTAACCTTAGTTATATAGAATCTTCATAAAAGATTCATTCATTTTTAATGTAGGTTATAGATATGGTACACAAAAACTACTAGTAAAACTAAAAATAAATCCATTGTAATGTCAAGGAGACTCACTAAACAATTGTATATAGTTTATTTCAGGTCCTGAGACATATGATTCATATGAACTATAAAGAAGAAACTTATCTGCTATATGGATAACTGGTAAGGAACACGGGGAAAAAAAATCTTGATGAATTGTATCTGACTTTCTTCTATCCATATTAATCTCCTTAACAAATTGTTGCTTGGCCACACCCTTGATTTCTCTCCTGAACAAGTTGTCTCATTCTTTACAACATGGCCAGGTTGAAAATTTTCCAAATGTCTAAGTTCTGCATCCCTTTTGATTATAAATTTCATCTTTTATTCATTCTCTCTTCTCACATTTTACTATAAGAAGTCAAGGGAGGCTACATAGCACCCTCAACACTTTGCTTATATACTTTGCCACCAAATAGCCCATTTTATCACCCATAAGCTGCTTCTTCCATAAAACACTAGGACACAAGTACAATCCAGCCAAGTCATTCATAAGTCATTATGAATAACTTATGAATGCTACTGAAAATGGAAGAAAAGGTGATCCTTGTAATAAAGTGGCAAAGAACTTGGCTGGGTTGTGTTCATGTTCAAGTCTTTTATAGAAGCAGCACCTTGGGGTGATAAAACAGGATATTTGGTGGAAAAAAACCTAAGCAAAGTGTTGAGGATGCTGTGTGGCTTCTCTTGACTGCTTATAGTAAAATGTGAGAAGAGAAAATAAATAAAAGATGAAATTTATAATTAAAAGGAACACAGAACTTAGAGATTTAGAAAATTCTTATCCTGACCATGTTGTAAAGAATAAAACAAGCCGGGCTCAGTGGCTCAGCCTGTAATCCCGCGCCTTTGGGAGGCTGAGGTGAGTGGACTGCCTGAGCCCGCGGGTTCGAGACCCACCCGGGCAACTTGGCGAGACCTCATCTCTACAATAAATAAAAAAAAAAAAAAATGAGCCGGGCGTGGTAGCGCACGTCTGTAGTTCCAGCTACTTGTAAGGCTGAGTGGAAGGATTGCCGGAGCCCAGCAGGTTGAGGCTGCGGTGGCCGGGAGTGGCCACTGCACTCCAGTCTGGGCGACAGAGTGAGACTCCAACTCAAAAAAAAAAAGAATAAAACAGCTTGTTCAGGAGAGAAACCAGGGGTGTGGCCAAGCAACCATTTGTTAAGGAGATTAGTACGGGTATGGATTAATCATGTGGATCAAAAATGATAAAACAAACAAAACTCAGCAAAAACAAAAAGCCTTACCTACAATAACCAAACAGAGAAACAGGAAGGGAAACACTCAAATGCTATGAACTTAAGAGCTCAGTGGCAAATGGTCTAAGATGGAAACACAAAATTCTAGAGTGCAGAAGAGTCAGAAGCATGGCCAGACACCCACCCCACTCTGACATAAACTCTTCCCAAGAGAGACATTCAGAGAATTGACAAAATCTTGAGAATTCTCACTAATACCCCCTATACCTGGAGAGGAGCTAATTAACTACTTGTTCTCATCTTTTCATTCTTTTGACTAGAAAACAGAGGAAGGGGTTGCCAGAGAGTAATTAGAAAATACTGTTCCAGAGCTGCACACTGCACAGGGGAACTGGTCTAAATCCAAAAGAATTTCTCCATGAGAATAAGATATTCACATCTGCTACTCACCTAATTAGGTAAAATGAACCCAAACAAATTCCAGCAAAATCTCATAAGTGAGAGCAGAGCACTGAGAATCTAATAAAGACAGCATATCATCATCATGCCCAGTGGTTACAGGGAGAAAAAAGTATTTATTAAGATAAATGGAGCTGGGCTTGGTGGCACAGCCTGTAATCCCATGCCTTGGGAGGGCGAGGTGAGTGGACTGCCTGAGCCCACGGGTTCAAGACCCACCTGGGCAACTTGGCGAGACCTCATCTCTGCAATAAAAAAAAAAAAAAAAAATCAGCCGGGCATGGCAGCGCGTGCCTGTAGTTCCAGCTACTTGGAAGGCGGAGGCAGAAGGATCGCTGGAGCCCAGCGGGTCAAGACTGCGGTGGCCGGGAGCGGCCACTGCACTCCAGTCTGGGCGACAGAGTGAGAATCCAACTCAAAAAAAAAAAGATTAATGGCTCTGAAGGGAAGGAGAACTAGACTCAGATATGATCCTTCACCATCTATGGGTCCTACAGAATCTAGACAGGGAAGCCCAGGCAAGAGAACATTAATTAAAAATCAGTTATAGCAACTGGTTAATAAATTAATCAAGTAAAAGACAGAGTCAATCTTAAAAAGAAAACATAACTCAAAGAACAGACAGAAATTTTCAAAAGGAGTTTTGAGGATCTCGATCAACTTAATAAGAACATAGTTATCAATAAAATAAGAAAAGATGACAACAGGATTTAAAGAAAGACAGAAAAAAAATCAAAACCCCGTTAAAAACTAATATACATTTTATACTCCAGCCTGGGAAACAGAACATAAAAACAAAAAAAACCCCAATACATTTATAACACCAACAGAAAGAAGTAATGTAGTTGAAAATTAGATAACTGTTATAAAAATCTGAAATACAAAGAGAATGCAAACAGAAATGACAGAGAAAAATGATCAGAAAGAAGGTAAACTCTAGAAGACCATCAAAAAGGATTCAAAAAACAATCAGCGTCTTTAATATGAAGTTAATAAAATAGAAATATACATTATGTAAGAATGTTTTTTGTTTTAAATCGAAGTCTTACTTTGCTGCCCAGGCTGGAGTGCAGTGGCATACTCATAGCGACTGCTGTCTCAACCTGCTGGGCTCAGAGGGTCCTTCCACATCAGCCTTCCAAGTAGCTAGAACTATAGGCATGCACTACCACATCCAGCTCATTTATTTATTGTAGAGATGAGGTCTTGCCAGGTTGGTCTTGAACCTCTGGACTCAGGTAATCCTCTCACCTCTGCCTCTCAAAGTGCTGAGATTACAGGCATGAGCCTCTGCGCTTGGCTATATAAGACATCTTATTTCAAATGAACAAAGAACTAAATCTTCAGATGTACACCTGATACAGAACGTTGTTCCACACCAAGATACATCCTGAACTTCAGAGAAGAAATAGTTATCAGCCACCCAAGCAGAATAATACATTACCACGAAAGGGGAAAATGAGACTCTGCTCTGACTTTTCCCATGCAACAATGAATGCCGAAAGACAATAAAGCAATGCTTACAACGATTTGAACAAAAGATATTGAGATCAAATACTTTACTCAGTCAAGATCTTGTTAAGTATAAAGCCTCAGGCTGGCATTCTCAACATGAAATGACTCAGCACCCACAAGCACTTATTAAATTGGGGAGAATTAGGGCAGAGTATGTGAGATAAGGAGAAAGCTAAAAGATTATTCTAAATTAAGAAGAAATGGAGAAGCCACAGCAAAAGAACTAGCCTTGAGTACTGAAAATAATTAAATGTAAAACTAAAGAAAATAAAACTATCATGAATGTGAAAATTGTGGTCACAAAACAATGTAAAAATATAAACTGTTACAATGTAAAAAGAACAATGTAACTTTAGAAAGCAGAAAGTGGAGGGAGGGCAATGGAGGTATGATACTGCTAATGTCCTCATCTTTCAGGCTGCTGTCAATCAATAGTCTAAAACTAACACAGTGCTGTACTTAAAAATAGGGGACACCACTTAAAGATGGCTAAAATGGTAAATTTTACATTGTATATATTTTTCAGAATTAAAAATAGGATAAAGTAGGGACTCAATGCTTTTTCTCTTATTTCTTAACAGAAGGAACTTAGTGTTTGTTTCTAAGAGAACAGGATCTTGCTCTGTTACTCTGGCTGGATTGTAATGGTGCAATCATAGCTCACTGCAGTCTCAAAATCCTGGGCTCAAGGTATCCTCTTGCCTCAGCCTCCCAATTAGCTGGGTCTATAGGTAAGTGCTACTATGCCTAGCTAATTTTTTTTTTTTTATTTTTGTAGAGATGGGGTCTCACACTCCTAGGCTCAAGAGATCCTCCCACCTTAGTCTCCTGAGTTGCTAGGATTATAGGTGTGAGCCACTGTGCCCAGTCAGGAACTTATAGTTAAAACAAACAAAAGTTTATGAACAATTTTCTTTTTCCTGTTAAATTAAATAACATGTATAATAAATCTGAATTCTGTGAAAGGATTTCTGTCTATCCACTTATCCATCTTTTAATCTGAACATAACCACAGAAACATGTCTGAAATAATATTAATGGTGGTTATTTTAAAATAATGAGGTTTGTGGTAACGTTTTGAAAACATGTATGAAAGAAGATACCTAGAAACTTAGAATAAACTTAGTTCACATTTTGCCTCAGCATAACCATTTGTGCTTTGGCTGACATGCTTTGAATCTAGGAAAGGTTAGACACAGATAGATAAATTCCAATAGGCAGATTTTAGGAATGGTTCAGACATTCTACTGCAGGCCAAGCGGCAGCCTACCCTAACCCCTTGGCAAATCTCCATCAGATGCAAGAGAAGGACAGAGTCACAGAGATGATAATAAACCACCTTTTGGTCAAGGAGTTTGTGGATTGCAAATGTCTGACAGGTCTCTTGCAGGAAAACCCCCTTCTCTTGTCTCCTCCATCTAGCCCACCACCTGAGGGCATGAGATACTAATGTCTGGCAACCTCAAGATCTAAGACCCCAGTGACTAACCTACCCATCTGCCTGCTGTCCATCACCTGAAGTCAGTACCTGCGCTTACCTGCCCCTTCATGATGACACAGAGCAGACCACCATCCAACCACCTTAATGACCTTCCCCCATCAAAGGGAAATGGTTAAAAGAACTCAACCACAAGCAGCCATTTTGCCATTGCCTTGCTAAGCTATGGGGTAGCCATGTGCTCTTTGACCCATGCCCAGGCCACATTTTCTTAAGCTTTGGCCCCCTTCCCTTCCTTGGAGAGGAGAATCTTCTGTTTCTCTCTCTCAAATTTACTTTTAAATAAACTATGTTTTCTAATCTAACTTCTGTGCAATTATTTGCATCTTTCATGCGGCACTGGATTGAACACCAGACACTCACACCCCTATCAGGCCTCACCTTACATTCTGGAGGCCCCGCTGGGAGAAATTTATAATTTCTACATTTCATTGAGTTCTAAAGGTTTATTTATATTCAATTTTTAAATTATAGTTAATTATTCATATTTACCATATCAACCATTTTTAAGTGCATAGTTCTGAGGCATTATTATGTTCATATCACTGTGCAATCATCCACACAATTTTAAACACTAGCTTACAATTTCCTTCTTCCCTAACTCCTGACAATCACTTCACTCCTCCAAATTTAATTAATTTAGTATTTCTCTAAATTTGACTATCTCGTATAAGAGGAATCACAAATTTGTCCTTTTATGTCTGGTTTATTACACTTAGCATAATGTCTTCAAGACTCATCCATTTTGTAGCACATATCAGAAATCTAATCTTTTTAAGGTCTGAATAATATCCCACTTTATTATACACCATGTTGTGTCTTGCTGCTTTCAAGTTTCTCTTTGACTCTTGACACTTTGATTGTAATTTAATTTTTTTTTTGAGTTGGAGTCTCACTCTGTTGCCCAGGTTGGAGTGCAGTGGCAAGCTCATGGCCACCACAGCCTCAACTGCTGGGCTCAGGCGATCCTTCTACCTTGGCCTTCCAAGTAGCTGGAACTACAGGTGCATGCTACCACACCCGGCTTATTTTTTGATTTATGGCAGAGATGAGGTCTTGTCAAGTTGCCCAGGCTGGTCTTGAATCCATGGGCTCAGATAATCCTCTTACCTCGACCTCCCAAAGTGCTGGTATTATAGGCGTGAGCCACTGCACCCAGCCCATAATGTATCTTGCCTCCTTGTGTTTATCAAACTTGGATTCCTTGAGCTTCTTGGATTTGTAGATCCATGTCTTTCTACAAATATAGTAAGTTTTCAGTTATTATTTCTTCAAATAATCTCTCTGTCCCTTTCTGCCTTTTTCTTCTTCTCAGACTCCAATAATGCATCAATAGGTCATCTAATGATGTTCCCTTAGACTGTTTTTTGTTCTTTATTCTTCTTAGTTTTTGTTCCTCAAACTCAGTAATTTCAAATGACCTGCCTTCAAGTTCACTGATACTTTTGCCTGTTTGAGTCTGCTGTTGAACTCCTCTAGCAAATTTTTCAACTCAGTCATTCTATTGTTTAGCTCTATTGGATTTTTTAATAACTTCTCTTTGCTGATTTTGTTTGTTCATATATCATTTTCCTGATTTCCTTTAATTCCTTGTGTTTTTCATTAGTTCTTTGAACATATTTAAGACAGCTGTTTTAAAGTCCTTCCTGAGCAAATACAATCAATTTTTGTGGGTTTTTCAGGGCTTTTTCTGGACACTTTGTTCCCTTGAATGGGCCGTGATTCTCTATTTCTTTGCATGCCTCAAGACATTTTGCTGAAAATCTGGCATCTGAAAAGACACCCACCTCTCCCAGTCCTGTCAGGCTGGCATGGAAGACCTTCACTAATTATTAGGCCTGGAGCCTTGGGAACAATATAGGGAGTAGGCTAAAGGTCTTCTCAGGTCCTTCTGGGCATGAGTTCTATTGGGCATATAGTTTCCTCTGGTGGTATTTAAGTGTCTTAATTTCCTAGAGCCTCACCTCAGCTTCTTCTCAAGAAGAAGAAGAAGATGTTGAATTTCTCTGCCCATAATCTCTTGCCCCAGGTATCCACAGGTCTGCAGCCTCCCCGTAGTGTCATTTTCATGGGCTGTAGTGCCCACCACTACCTTCCTTGGCCTTCAGCCTGCGATTCAAACTAGATCACCTCTGTGTGTGCTCTGAGTCAGGTGAGTCAGTACCCAGTTGCTCAAGAAGCTTACAGATAGGCCAGAACAAGGCAGACCAATTCTGCTCTAACCCTTCTGTCCTGAGGAAGGGACTGGGGAATCGGGCCATGCATTTGTCTGAGTTGCACACTGTGCCAGGGTGGGAGTGGGGCAAATGTGAGTAAAAACACCACATGAGGCTTTTTCTCAATTGGGCATTTGCTGGGATGCCACAGCTCTCTGACTGGTTTCCATAGTTCTTACAAAGTTATTTTAGTCAGTCTGTAGTTGTCTATTTCTGTGGGGGAACAGGGCCTGGAGGATCCTAGTCAGCTGTTTCGTTGACATCCATCTCTGCTTGAATTTTAAAATAGTGAGCATGTACAATATTATCCCCAAAAAGAATTTTTTCTTTAAGAAACAAAAATTTTAGAGAGTAAAACAGAACCCACTGAAAATGTGAAATAAAGTCTGTGCTAGTTCACTTGGGAACATAATAGAAAATAGTGGCTTAATCAAACAGAAAAAAATATGTATTTTTTTTTTCCTCATAGGAGGTAAGCACTTCCTGGAACTGATTCAGGTTCAAGACAATGTCATCAGAAACTCAGATTCTTGTTTCTGCTCCAACATCCTTGTTTTTTTTTCTTTTTTTTTTTTCTGGTTAAAGTTTTCTCATGAAAACATCCTTAGCTTTTATCTTCAAGTGCCATGGTCAAAGGCTCTAGGTAACAAAGCAAAAAAGGAGGTGGTACAGCAATAAGTATCAATTATAACTATACCCCTTTAGGAGAAAAGCAAAAGCTTTTCCAGGAACTCTCAGAAGACTTCTAGCTTCCATCTCACCGGCCACAAGTGTGACAAACATGTAACCACTACTGCCTGCAAGGAAGGCTGGCAGAGAATGTGTTTATGTTTTGCACACTCTAGAAGAGATGCAGGTAAGGTAGAAAGGGCTGATAATGGCAATGGGGGAGCCAAACCACAGTCTTTCCTGCAAAAGTCTAAATTACTTCTTGAAATAACCTTTTATTTTGAGTTAGGGTCTCACTGTCACACAAGCTAAAGTACAGTGGCACAATTACAGTTCACCACAGCCTCAACTTCCTGGGTTCCGGTGATCCTTCTGCCTCAGCCTCTTGAGCAGCTGGGACTACAGGCCTGTGTCACCATACTTGGCTAGTTTTTTGTTTTTTTGTAGAGAGGAGGCCTCACTATGTTGCCCAGGCTGGTCTCAAACTCCTGGGCTCAAGTGATCCTCCTGCCTCAATCTCTCAAAAAGCCAGAATTACAGGTGTGAGCTAACATGCCTGTCTTGAAACGATCTTTGCAATGCTTTTCTTGAGTCACAATAGTTGATAAATTTGTAGGTTATAAGTTTTGGTGAAAGATATTTAAATCTTCAATTCGAGAACAACTACCTGAAGACACTATCAGACTCACTCACAAGTTATTTTCATTATACTAATATAATAGCTGACAAAACACATAATTCTTATTAATTTAAAAGCCAAGGTAGAGGGTAGGGAGGGGTGGAGAACTGAAATATCACCTATTGTATACAATGCATACAGGTGGTGGTGGTAGGTATACTTGAAGCCCAGCGTGCCTTGCCACTACATAATGGAATCATATAACCAAATCTATTTGTACCCCCTAAAAATACTGAAATAAGGAAAAAAGTAAAAACACACAAAAGTCAATCTCTAAAATATCTCGAGAGAATTATCTGCCAATGTTTTCAACAGCAGTTATATATACTTTAAAAGTACATACTATCAACAAGTCAACACACTCTTTATGTGCACTAATGTTAGTCATCAGTCTGTTGATAACTGACTAGAGCATTTCTACAGTTTAAATGCTCAGAATCAAAGTTTGTATTTCTTGGATAATAGCTATTATAAACTTTTCAGAATTCTAAGGCAAGGAGGTTACTAGAGGAAAATCATTTAAAAAAACAAAACAAAACTCTTCTCAACTGTTAGATATTACTATGCTATTACATGGGACAGAAATAAATGATTTTTACATAGAAAGGCTGTTTCTAGCCCTGAGGACTCAAAAGCTAGAATACAACATAGTGACATTCAATGCTAACCAAAAAACCTTAATTGCCCATGTTTCAAACTGAATAGGAGAAGTCCATCCTCATTCCTTTTTGGAAGAAGGAAGAGTGTGAAATACACTCAAGATCAGCTGTCTCTTGAAAAATGAGCAGCGGTTTGCCAAAGGCTTGAGAAGGGGACCTGCCAGTCCAGAGACAAAGGCTCTTGGAGCAGGGTGGAACATATTTATAGCTACTGCTCTCCAGGCAAACTTCCTAAGCTGTCATTTTCCAGCTTCAGTTCCCTGCTTCCTCCTTCTACTCCTCACTCCTGGGAGAATTCCAGGGCTTTTTTTCTTGCTTGCCTGCTTGTTCCATTCCTGAGACACGGTGAGCACTGCCAATAATTCCTGTTCCTGGAGTCCCTCAGTTCTGAGGTCCTAACTTCCACTGGAAATTTCTCTCCTCTCCACCTCTTCTTTTTCTAAAAGATCTGATTATTCCTCATCACTGGCCTCGGCCTAGTCATGTAACATTAAACAAGTTACTTAATTTTTCAAAGCTTCCATGTATCTGTATATAAAATTACACACACACACATACACACACACACCCGAACAAAAGGAGCAGCTCTCTAACCAGTGGCTCAGTGTAATCTCTCTATGATAAATGTTATAACTTCACTTTAGCTATCCTGGCAACATCCATGAGCAACATAACTTACTAACACGTATCTTTTTAATCAATATAGTACCCAAAGGGAAAAAAGGAAAGAAATCTATAATAATGTTTCAATATATCATTCTTGAGGACAACTACACTGTAAGTCAGATGCTTGTACCCTATACACAGAATTATCCTGAATGCAGCAGGTATACATGAAAGCTGGTACTGACAGAACTTTCAAACTGATATGTTGGAAGGAATGGAAGAACAGTGTGCTAGGCTAAATAATGGCCCCTCAAAAGATGCCCATAACCTCATGACTGGAACCTGCAAAGGCTTATATGGTGAAGCCTTGCAGATGTGATTAAGTTAAAGATCTTGGGATGGGGCCGCTATACTGGATCATCCGAGTGGGCCTAAAAACAATCACAAGTGTCCTCATAAAAGGGAGGTGGAAAGAAGGCTCTGGGCCCTCCTTCCCCCACCCTACGAACACACTGGTTCTACAATTCATGGACAGACTCCCTTTCTGTGAAATCCAGTGCAAAGCAGTCACAATGCAGCCAGTAGGGAAATTCAGATACCCTTCTGCCATAATCTCTCAGTCCTGACACAGCTCTGCATGACAGGAACTCCCTCACTCCTAGCTTCTTCCCAGCAAGGGAAAGAGGTGCACCATGTGTCCAGCATCTCATCTTTCCCAGGGACTACCAGAAGACTGTCCTGTGTCTAGCCTGTCCTGGAGCACCAACAGAACCCAAACTCTAGCCAGTATTTGTGTGTGTGTGTACTGGTTCTCTCCACAGAAGAAAATAGCAACTGAAAGAATATTTTTCATTTGTGTGCACTCTATTTATGTTTTAAAAAGTTAAGACTTCTCTGGCTATATAACTTAAAGGTTTTTTTAAAATAAAATTGTACTTATTGCTTTTTAAAAAGATAACATGTTCACATAGCTCATAATTTCCAAAGTATACAAATGAAAAGTATTCTTTCAGTTGCTGTCAAATCACTCTATGAGAAAGACACCTGCACAAGCATGTTTACTGCAGCATAATTCACAATAGCAAAAACATAGAACCAACCGTGCTGCCCATTGAAAGTGGACTGGATTAAAAAAAAATGTGGTACATATACACAATGGAATATTATGCAGTCATAAAGGACAAAATTACAAACTTCACAGCAACTTGGATGGATTTAGAGTCTATAGTACTCAGTGATTTGTCACAGAAACAAAGAACTGAGCACCACATGTTCTCACTCAGAGGTGGGCCCTGAACATTTACCATAGTACTATAAGGAAGGGACTGGCAGTAGTGGGATGCTGCCAGGGGAGTGGGAAGGAACACAACATCTGTAAGGGCACCTGATTTCAAATCAGGTGAAGTGAGGACCAAAGGGAGGCCCAAACTTTACTTGTACGACGACCATTTGTATTCTTAACCCCGAATTGTACACTGCATCTTTAAAATAAAAATTTTAAAAATAAAATAAAACATAAATGAAATAGTATATTCATCATTTGTATATTTAATTATTTGATTTCTCAGCTTTTTCCACCACACTAATTGGTAGATTGTTTTTACCCCAATTCATGTTTTTGGTTTTTCCATAAAATATCTGAGTAGGTTTCCTCAAAACAGGCCATGTAACACAAACCTAAAGTCTGGCCAGAAAAGGCTTATATCATCTAGGGTTATGCAGTAGAAAGGCCAGCCTTCTGTCTTAGAAAGATTCTGCTACAGGGTCAGACTAGGGGATGCAAAGCATCATAAAAATGATTATGCAGCTTTTAATAGAGCTGTAAATCTGGCAGCATTCAGAGACCAGCATCAAATATATGGCTTCAGGTGCTCATTAATTAACTCTAAAGTGACTTCAGAGCTAAGGGAAGGAACTGTTAGTTCATTATGTTGCCTGTGCTATACATATCCCTGAAGTGGCTGACCAAAGCTACTTTAAAGCTCTTTTGTGCTAAGACATTTTAAAGATGCAGTGTACAATGAGTCAATTTTCTCATCAAATTTCATAAAGTCCTCCAAAAATTCAATTGCCTTAATCAATAATAATAAATGATGATACATAAATATAATGGACCATTAAGCAACAATTAAAAATAAAGGCTTACATAAAAATATACCCCAAACATTCCACAATAAGCATAGAAAGGACAAGATCCAGGAGTTTCGCTACATGAAAATCCTTGAAGGCAGCCAGCAAGGCCCTTCTGACGAGCGCCCAACTCCTTCCCCTTCTGATCCTTCCACTCCTCTGCCCTCACTAGCCCTCTGTTAGCTACGCTGGCTTCTCTGATGCTTCCTGAAAAAACTACAAACTCAAAATACCACACAGCCTTTGTTCTGACTGCTAATCTTTATTAAGCTTTTAAGCATATATATCCTTCAGTTATTAAAAATGTGCCTTCCTATTGTGTTTCCTTATAAAGGAAATTTTTCCATGTGAAAGCTTTTAACTGAGAAAACATTCTATATGTTAGAGTCATGATTAGAAACATGGGTGAGTGTACACCAGGTTGATACAAGTCAGAAATACTGCATCTATAATTTCACTGAAATTATCCTTCCTTTACTTTCTTTAATCTTATACAAATATATGATTTTTTTTTTTTTTTTTTTGAGTTGGAGTCTCACTCTGTCACCCAGACTGGAGTGCAACGGCCGCTCCCATCCACCGCAGCC
>NW_007245938.1:77612-119936 GCF_000164805.1 Carlito syrichta
CCTGCTGGGCTCCGGTGATCCTTCCGCCTCAGCCTTCCAAGTAGCCGGAACTACAGGTCTGCGCTACCATGCCCTGCTGATTTTTTGATTTATTGTCGAGATGAGGTCTCACTGCCCAGGCGGGTCTCGAACCCGCGGGCTCAGTCAATCCACAATCACCTCAGCCTCCCAAAGGTGCGGGATTACAGGCTGAGCCACTGAGCCCGGCAAATATATGATTTTTAAATATAAAAACATCATAGACATGTAGAATAAATTTCAAAAAGCAAGAAAAGAAGAAGCAATGTTGCAGAAATCAAGGAAAATTAACTGCCAGTGAAAAATAGTGCCTGGGCGTGGTAGATCAGCCTGTAATTCCAGCACTTTAGGAGGCTGAGGCAAGTGGATTGCCTGAGCCCATGGGTTCGAGAACAGCTCGGGCAACTTGGTGAGACCTTATCTCTACAATAAATCAAAAAATTAGCTGGGCATGGCAGTGCATGCCTATAGTTTCGGTTACTTGAAAGGCTGAGGTGGAAGGGACACCTGAGCCCAGTAGGTCAACACTGGGGTAGCTGTGAGAGTGCCACTGAACTCCAGCCTGGGCGACAGAGTGAGACTCCAACTCAAAAAAAAAAAAAAAAAAAAATAGTACCTGCAACAACTAAGAAATATGGATATATTCAGAAATAAGTTCTAGATCTAGAGAACAAGTTTAATGTATTGAGCATCATCTAAAGTATTTGATGATCCTTTACTATCTTTAACTTTATTACATTTTCTTATCCATAGTCACAAAGAACTCAAGAATATCTCCCTGTGATATCTCCTAAGATTTTCTTGAATTTTGATATTTTAAACAAATATACATAGCCTAACTACAAGTATGCAATAGTATCTAACCATATTAAAAAAGAAAAGAAAAAGCTAACCACCATAAAAGTCATTAATAGAAAAAAGACAGGAAGTAATGTTTATATCTTTGGATAGAAAGGTATGTCTTTTTCTGGAATATTTATGTTTTCTTAATTAACAAATAAAAATTGTGGATACTTGTGTACAATATGATGCTTTGATATCATATACATATAAGCACTGTGGAATGGCTAAATCAAGCTAAAAATAAATACCCATTGCCTCACATACTTATTTTTTTGTGATGATAACACTTAAATGTACTCTGCTGGCAAATTCTAACTATGAAATATATACTGTTGTTAACTATAATCACCACATTATACAGGTTGAGCATCCCTAATCTGAAAAACAAAAGTTAAAGATGCTCAAAATTCTGATTTTTTTTTTTTTTTTTTTGAGACAGGGTCTTGCTCTGTCACCCAGGCTGGAGGGCAGTGGTGTGATCATGGTTCACCATGGTCTCAAACTCCTGAGCTCAAGCGATACTTCCACCTCAACTTCCCAAGTAGCTGGGAATACAGGCATGGACCACCATGTTTTTTTCTGTTTTTTGTAGAGACAGGGTCTCACTGTGTTGCTCAGGCTGATCTAGAACTACTGGATTCAAGTAGTCCTCCCACCCTCAGCCTTCCAAAGTGCTGGCATTACATATGGGAGCCAACATGTCTGGCAAAACACCTGAAAATTTTTAAGCACCAACATGATGCTCAAAGGTCATGCTCAAAGGACATGCTAATTGGAGCGTTTTGGAATTTGTGATTAGGGATGCTCAGCTGCTAAGAATAATGGAAATATTCCAAAATCTGAAAACATCTGAAATACAAAACACTTCTGGACCCAAGCACTTTGGATAACCTACACAACAGATCTTCTGAATTTACTCCTCCTGTCAAACTGAAATTTTGTATCCTTGGGCAATTTCTCCGCAAACCCCACAAGATTATTTTTTTGTTTCTGCCTGTTTGTAGTTTTCCAGATTATTATTATTATCATCATTATTATTATTTTATCTTATTTTTTGAGTTGGAGTCTCACTCTGTCACCCAGACTGGAGTGCAATGGCCGCTCCCGCTCACTGTAGCCTCGACCTGCTGGGCTCTGGTGATTCTTCCGCCTTAGCCTTCCAAGTAGCTGGAAATACAGGTGTGTGCCACTGTGCCTGGCTAATTTTTTGTTTTATTGTAGAGACGAGGATTGTAGAGATGAGGTCGCGCCAAGTTGCCCTGGCAGGTCTCAAACCCGCGGGCTCAGGCAATCTACTTACCTCAGCCTCCCAAAGCGCGGGATTACAGGCTGAGCCACCCTGGCTGATTTTTATTATTTTTATAATAAAGATAAAATGTAGCCAGATGCAGTGGCTCATGCCTATAATCCCAGCACTTTGGGAGGCTGGGCTGGAGGGCTGTTTGAGCTCATAAGTCCAAGACCAGCCTGGGTAACATAATGAGACCGTATCTCTACAAAATAATGTAAAAACTAGGCAGGTATGGTGACGCATGCCTATAGTCCCAGCTACTTGACAGGCTAAGGTGGGAGGACTGCCTGAGCCTAGGAGTTTGAGGCTGCTGTGAGCTGTGACTGCATCACTGCACTCCAGCCTGGGCAACTAACTGAGGCTCTGACTCAAAAAAATTTTTTAGGCCAGGCGCGGTGGCTCAGTCTGTAATCCCAGCACTGTGGGAGGCCAAGGCGAGAGGACTGCCTGAGTCCGGAGGTTCGAGACCAGCCTGGGCAACTTGGTGAGACCTGTCTCTACAGTAAATCACAAAAAAATTAGCCAGGCACGATGGTGTGTGTCTGTAGTTCCAGCTACTCAGAAGGCTGAAGTGGAAAGGATTGCCTAAACCCAGGAGGAAGAGGCTGCGGTGGCCTTAAGCGTGCCACTGAATTCCAGCCTGGATGACAAGAGTGAGACTCCAGCTCAAAAAAAATTGGCGGGGCAGAGGGGCATGCTTTCTTTAAGTTCTGGCCCTTTCTCTCCATATTGGAGAGGTGGATTCACCCTTTTCTCTCTCTAATCTACTTTCTAAATAAATTATTTTTCCCAATCTAATTTCTGTATAATTCTCTGCCTTCTACCTGCAGTACCGGCCCACTGACCTAACAATTACATTTTCAAATTATCATAAAGATACTTACACAATATTTTCAAATTCATTTGTTTTGGAATAAAAGAAAAGTTATTTTTTCAAAATGTTCATGATGCTATTGTTACTTTTTTATCATCCAGGTTTTTATATTTTATGACTCCTAGTCTTGGGGTTGTCAAAAGATTCCCATACTCTAATTTCTGAATTTGAAAACAGGCAGAAATTAGAGTATGCAAAAAAGAAGAAAAAAAATTTTAATATCTAAATAGATAAACGTTATTTTTTTTAAAAAGTCTGCACAAATGTTCTCAAATACATCAACTGTTAAAGAGCAACATGTTACCTAGACTAGGTAGTTTCTAGGCCACAAAAGAGAATAAACAACACAAACTTAAATCCCTCTATTTAAACAAGTCTGAGAAGAAAAGGAAAGTATTCTTTGCAACAAAATAAGACTCAAGTTCTTATACACCAAAACCCAGAAAAGTGGGTAATGGGTTTCAACCACTGAGAGGAAAACAAAAAACAAAAAAAAAACACAAAGTAGTTTCCTAAAAGCAATACCACTAAGTTATTACATGATATATACTCATGCCCAAAATAGATATAATCAAAATCCTTCAATCTAAAAAAAAAACAACTGTGTTCATAATATATATGGCAAGATAAACCAAGGTGTAGATCTTAATTTACACTCAAAAGATACATTTTAGCAGCTTTAAAAAAACAGTCCCTATGCAGCTACTAAGGCATCGCCTATCTCAAAAGACGAACCTAGGGGCAGGACCGAGGGAGAGGAGAGAAAAAAGGCAGCAGCAGCACCCTCCCTCTGACAGTGTTCGGCACAAGCCACCGGCACAGATGGGGCTGCTACTGCTTCCAGACGACTGCGGCAAGGGTGTGTGAGAGGCCAGCACCCTTATAGAAATGCCATCAAAAAGTTCTAAAAAATTAACTTTAAGAAAAGCATATAAAATACAAGTCCACATGCTTGTTAACATCAGATTTAACAGACAAAAAATGGCTGCTACAGCATTACACACGTTCCTGAATCCTCCGTTTCTGTACTGACCTTCCAGGGAAACAGTCATAGGAACTTAGCCCTCAGCTCATGGACGCTTCCTCCCAGCCCTGAGGGCTCCCGAGGAAGCTCCTGGCAAACACAGTGATTACAAACATGGCGCTGTACACACAGCTGGTAACCAGTGTCCATTGGTGAGGTAAGAATAACCCATTTGCAAATCAATTCTATTGCGGTTTCGTTCGCAACAACTTTTTCCTATGGTCTTAAAAAAGATGGCAGGGAAAAATTAAGTCTACAGTAAAATGAGTGTCCAATCTCAAAACTAGAAAAAAAACAAAAAAACCAACAGCTAGAGAAGTATTTGCTGCAATTTTATCTGTCATTTCATTTGCCCCTTCAAGGAACTGTGTTGGCTAACAGGTCCTGGATTTGCATTAAAAACGAGAACCATGGCAAGCAACTAAAATTCTGAGTCCCCCCAGACTGACAGCTCCGTGGTTTCGGCGGTCCTCGGCACCAGAACCTGCTCTACTCGCTCGATCTGAGCAAGAGGGGCCTAGCCTGGCTTGGGAGTGATGTGCACAAGGCACGCCAGCAAACGCGACGGCAGCTGGCGCCCTAATCTGGCAGGGCTTCGCCAAACTTGAACCTCTGGTGCCACAATGCCACTTCACACAAGCAGACCAGCTATTTCATAAAAGTATCTTGAGTTTTCTTCTGACTACACGGAGAAAGACTTCATCCTTGCTAGACATATTCAGAAAGATCCGTTCTGATAAGAGACATTGTCATGTGGCAAGATTTTTGTTTTTCCCATTTAAAAAATAGCCTTGCAAAACAAGCTGGGACTCTGGCCACTTAAGTAACCCCAGATCTCTAAGTCTCAGTTCACCAGCTTCTCATTTCTTATTCTATTCCTTAAGTCAGTAAGCTGAAATACAAAACCCCAAGATTACTGACCTAGATAGCTAGATCCTCACCTATAAGTCCAATACTTAACAGTTACGAATGGCCAAAACATGTTGATAAGATACGTCAGAGAACATATGGCATTTCGGGACAAACCTGGAAAGATGACCTACAGAGCTATGACAGAAAGCCTCATGCCCAGCATCAGAGGCTTGGCGTTAAGCCTCAGTTCTACCTCTTGCTAGCTGTGGAATTCTTGGAGAAGTCACCTAACTTTTCTAGCCCTCAGTTTCCCTATCAGGCCTTCTTCACAGAGATGCTGTGCAGGAAAAACAATACCACACGCACAAGTGAACTGAAACCGTGAAGCGGCACACTGAATGCACCTAGTCAGAGCACCACCGCCTGTGCATGCAGCCACAGGGAGGCACTGCCAGCAGCACCAAGGCCACAGACTGCTCAACGCCACAGGGGCAGTGGCTGCCCACTCTGAGTTTCCACCTCGGGAAGGCAGACACATTTCATTTTTAGAAGTGCTACAGAGGGAAGGCAGCAGAATACACATGACAAAGAGTCATTTAAGCAAAATGACACCTTGCTATGGGTCAAGGGGTTGCATGAGGTTCAAAGAACAATGCCAATGGGAGCAAATTAAAACACTGATGTTCAGCATCCCTGTACGTAGCTGTAGCTGTGCTCAGTTAGAATCAATTAGCTCAGCGGTGCACAGCGGCTCACGCATATCATCCCAGCGCTTTGGGAGGCAGAGGCGAAAGGATTGCCTGAGTCAGCGGGTTCGAGACCAGACTAGGCAACTTGGTGAGACCTCGTCTCTACAATACATCAAAAAATTAGCCAGGCATGCTGGTGCACGCCTGTGGTTCCAGCTACTTGGAAGGCTGAGGTGGAAGGATCACCTGAGCCCAGTAGGTGGAGACTGCGGTGGCCATGAGCATGCCACTGCACTCTAGCCTGAGCAACAAAGTGAGACTCTTATTCAAAAAAAGAAAGAAAGAAACCATTAGCTCAAAATTAAAATAACTCATTATGCCAATATAAAAAACAAGAAGAAAACCACAGACCACAAAACATTACAGATAGAAATTAAACGGAGTAGCCATATATATGGCGAAGTTCCCCAGGCTCCCAATCCCTCCAGTAAGAGGCAACACAGGAATATGTCTGTTTCATTATTCTCAACTTAGGTGGAGACATATCTGGCAACATCACCCCTTCTGAGCAAACATGGAATATATGATTAGATCTGTGAGAATGACGGGATAAAAGAAGGCTGAGGCAGGAGGATCACTTGAACCAAGGAGTTTGAGGTTGCAGTGTACCATCACTGCACCCCTGCACTCCAGCCTCCGCAACAGAGTAGGATTCTATCTCTTAAAATAAAAGAAAATGGCTGGGCATGGTGGCTCAAGCCTGTCATCCCGGTACTTCGGGAGGTCGAGGTGAGAGGGCTGCCTGAACCCACAGGTTCGGGAACAGCCTGGGCAACTTGGTGAGACCTCATCTCTACAATAAATCAAAAAATTATCCGGGTGTGGTAGCATGTGCCTGAAGTTCCAGCTACTTGGAAGGCTGAGGCAGAAGGATCGCCTGAGCCCAGCAGGTTGACGCTGGGGTGGCCATGAGTGTGCCACTGTACTCCAGCCTGGGCGATAGAGTGAGACTCCAAATAAAAAAAAAAAAAAAAAAAGGAAGAATGAAAGGACAAAAGAGAACAACAGAGAAAGAGGCTCAGATATGTGAGTAACGTGTGCAGTTACCAACATAACAGATGACTACTGGATGTATTGAGTGAAGATCTGAACAAAGAGTAAGATTTAAAAATTCTTAGTGATATCATTAATGACTTGATTAAACAGCTGTCAAAAATACTTTTGGCATTTGAATTATAAAATGCAATAGTGTCTGATATGTGGAGTTATACATCAGACCAGATGAGATTAGAAAAGATGTCCCACTTTCAGTTTTTTACAGATATAAAACTTGAAAACTTACGAGACTCCACTGTCATCTGAAGCAAACTGTCAAGAACATTAGATAGCAGTCCTTTACTGGATATTCTTAGATGACTTAATATTACTGGAACAGCTTGATACTCCAAAAACAAGGTTTTTCCTTCATCTGTCTTCAAATCCAAACAAAGAGAATCAAATGCCTGAGCCAGATAATCAGCTGAAAAACAACATGTGATATCAACTGCTGTATCAGTAGTCTGGTTGGTAATTAGAAACAGAAGGTAAAAAAATAAATATTACATTAACAAATTCAAAAGAAAAACAAAGATTAAGTGAAAAGAGATCACAGTCTAAATTCAGATTCTTTCTGGCTGCTACATATGTGTGTTAAGAAGAAAAAATAATAATAAATTTAGATTCTGTTGCATTTGCTAGAACTCAAATGGGGAAGGAGAAAGGAGGCATTATATTAAGGATAAATTTCATTTAGAAGTTCCATATTTTAACACAAAAGTAACAAATAAACCCCATTTTTTTATATACCAAGAAAGAAAAATGATGAATAGTAAATGCCACAAGTAATATTTTCCAAATTTGATAACTACTACATGCTTCCAAATATTTAAACATTAATATCTCTATCTTTGTAACAGCTTTCTGAAACTATACATACATATAAGTTTATATATAATCTTATATACATTATATGTTATACATTTATATATATAGTTGTTGCTTCCTAAATGTTTTACCTATTTCAAAATGTAACTTTATACAAACTTGCTAATCAATTTTCTTTTCTTTTTTTTTTTTTAAGTTGGAGTCTCACTCTGTCACCGAGGGTGGAAGGTAGTAGCACTTTCACAGCCACCGTAGCCTCAGCCTGCTGGGCTCCAGCGATCCTTCCGCCTCAGTCTTCCAAGTAGCCAGAACTACAGGCGTGCGCTACCATGCTCGGCTAATTTTGATTATTGTAGAGATGAGGTCTCACCAAGTTGCCTGGGCTGGGCTCAGGCAATCCTCTCACCTTGGTCTCCCAAAGTGCCGGGATTACAGGCTGAGCCACTGAGCCCAGCCGCTATTCAATTTTCAGTAAGCATTTCTGTCTCCTAGTAAAGATCAAGCATTAGGCCATTCAAAGATAAATTCAGAAGATCAAATATGCTCTGTTGTGTTACTTTTCATGATACATCAGCCATTAAGAATGGCAGCAAGACTTTACAAGGCCAGCAGTGTGGTGACCGCTAGATCAGATGCCTGAAACTTTCTTACAGATGTTCCACAGATTGGGAAGCACTAATTAACTAGAATCAATGTAAAGGAAGTATTAAGATAATTACATTTCAATGTACCAACAACCCACAACTCACTAGGTCTTACAACAGTTGGACATTATGTTTTTAAATGTACAATATTCAAGTTTTCTAAAACTCTCAAAATACTTCAAATGAATAAACTACTTATGCTGTTTCATTAATAGTGAATTAATTTTTCTACAGAGGTTTCTGCTTCCAGAAGACTTAAGAGTACCCTGAAAGTGTGACAGAATCGCCATATTAAAATTTTCTGTCTTCTGGCGTCATAGTGCATGTCTTCTTTGCTGTTTCAGCTTACATAAACAATAAAAAATAATTTAAAACTCTAGTTATTAAGAATTAGAAGTTGAGAATAGTTTGTCAAGTTAAAACACATAGGAACGGTTTTGAAAAGTTAAGATTCAATTTATGGTACACTCCATTTTTAAATTTTTGGTAGCATTAGTGTACAAATGTTCAGGCACAGTGGCACATGCCTCTAACTAATCCCAACACTTTGGGGGGCAGAGATGGGAGGATCACTTGAGCACAGGAGCTTGAGACCAGCCTGGGCAGCACAGCAAGACCTTGTCTTTACCAAAAAAAAAATAGAAGAAAATTAGCCAGGTATGGGGGTACACGCCTGCAGACCAGCTACTCGAGATGCTGGGATGGAAGGATCACCTGAGTCTAGGAGTTGGAGGATGTGGTGAGCTGTGGTCGTGACCCACTGTACTCCAGCCTTTCCAACACAGTGAGATTCTGACACACAGAGACACACAAAAACACTAACATTGCTGCACTTAACTTTGTATTAAAAAAAAATAAAACACTGCAAATAAATGTGCATTAGGTTAAACAAACTTGCTAGATTCTGTTAAGTCTTGCCTTATTTGGAAACAACTTTTTTTTTTTTGCAACAAACACAGGTACAAGAGTAGAGATGAAGCCTGAACGCAGCTCTTTAAAGAAACAAAAGTTTTATCACAGCACCACCTACTGAATTTGACAAAAATTACTTCATTTCTTAGTATATCATCTGACAAGATTAAATAGGTTGAATATCACACGGCATTTTAAAAATAACTTTAATACTATAGAGTATTTTTTTAAGGTTTGAAAATGTTAAAAAAAAACTGTCCTTTGTTATTCTGAGGAGTATTTGGTTATTTTTTCAAGAGTGACCTTTTATCTTTTAGAGATAAATCAAAATTATGTCATTTTAACTTCTCTAAGTAGTTAATATTTTCTTTTTAAAAGTTCAATTTAACTTCTAAAATAATATTTTTAAAATTTTAGTTATCAAGTATATATCTTTTTATAGTTATATTATTGAGGTTTTTTTTTGTTTGTTTGTTTTTTGAGTTGGAGTCTCACTCTGTCACCCAACCTGGAGTGCAGTGGCCACTCCCGGCCACTGCAGCCTCGACCTGCTGGGCTCCGGCGATCCTTCCGCCTCAGCCTTCCAAGCAGCTGGAACTACAGGCACGCGCTACCACGCCCGGCTGATTTTTTGATTTATTGTAGAGATGAGGTCTCCCCAAGTTGCCCAGGCGGGTCTATTATTGAGTTTTTAAAATACTGTCCTGCCATTCAAATGTAACCTTTTAAATCTCTATCGAAAGCCAATCTGTTGGTCTTAATCAGTATGAAATAAGATTAGTCTATATGGCAGGCTGAAAAATGATTATAAAGTCTTTGCAGTAGCTCCCATGAAAAGGTGAACTTCACCTGCATAATGAACATTTGTATACCTAGCCCTGAATTGTACCCCACATCTTCAAGATAAAAAAATTAAAAGTTAGAAAAGACAGAAGGAACAGAAAAAAAAAAAGGTGAACTTTACGGCCCACCCCTCTGAATCTGGACTAACCCTGTGAGTTTAACCAACAGAACACTGCAGAAATGACAGTGAGTCAGGAGCATGACCTCAGAAGCACTGCATCTCCACTCTTCAGCAGAGACCCTTCCACTGATTGTACAAAAAGGCCCCACGAAGAGTGGCTAGCCAAGAAGAGCCCAGTCGAGCCGAGCCCAGCCCGGCCCGGCCCACCCAGCCAAGTTTAGCCAAACCATCCAGTTGAGCTGAGCCCCAATTACTCACCCAAAGAATCGTGAGCCAGTAAATACAACGGTTGTTGTTTTGCATCACTAAGTGTTTGGCAATTTATTATGCAGCAAGAGACAACTAATATAGTCCAACACACCTCAACTCTTATCTAAAGTAAAATCAACTCTCAGAAGTCAAATGATAAGCAATGTCTGTTGGTAATGATAGCAGCTAGCTTATTAAGGGCTTACTACATGCCACTCTTTTCCTAAGCCTTCATATTAATTCTCCCATTTAATATTTTTCAAAAATTGTAGTGAAAACAAAAATGTGACTTTCCGAATGTCACACAGCTAGTAGAGAAGTTAAGATGCACTGAGTTGAAAGTAATAAACTACTATATTATACTGGCTTCCTACTGAACCAAACCTTCCTGTTAAGTGAGAATGACAATAATTCCCTACATTCTCTAGGTCTCAAGTAAAAGTGATACAGAGACCCACTAACATCTGTCGATATTGTCACAGCCCCTAGAGAAGGGCATGGCAAGGGCTCAAGCTCCTGTATGAATGTTCCTGAACAATATTCCTGAGAGTTAATAAGAGGTGCACTTCCCCTTATCTCCTATGCGCTCCCAGTAAGTAGCTTCAGGGGATACTTAAATTCCCTGCAGTCTACACCCAATCACCCGAAAGATGTGAATCTCCATTTATTCCCTTTTTCTGAATGATTATAAGTTTGAATAATATAGTATCAATGTAATCATAAGCCTTGTGATTTGTATAACTTTTGCATCCATGTAATTGTAAGTTTTGTGATTTGCATAATCACATTTTGCATAATACATGATGTCTTAGGCCCTTTACTCTATGGAAAGTTTGATTAACGCTTCTGCCAGGCCCTACTGATAAAAGTTTTGAGATACCTCTGATACCTGGCACCAGGAAGTCTGGCCTGAAAAATGTCACTATTGATAAATGTGGCTGAAACTCAAGTTCTAAACAATGTTCTGCTGTTCACATGGCTAATGTATAGGTACTAACAACTCTGGACATATAAAAGTGAACCATAAAAGCCTGAATGGGAAATAGAACCATTTTAGAAAGACCTTGAGTCCAGCTCTTCTCCCTAGATTTGAACTCGGAAATAAACTTCCACCAGTTCCCTGCCCCTTTGATTTATTGGTATCAAGGGGAGCAGCCGAGCATTACTTGGACCATAACACAAGTATATAATTTAAAAATACACAAATCTGCGTAAGTTGAGGGCCAAGTGCCAAGCTGTCCCTAAACCAAATAATTCTATCAGATAAGGTTTCTAGACCTCTTTTAACAACTAACAATTAAATATCATAATTTAATTTATAGATTACTCTGGCTTATTAATTCAAATACTTTCACATAGATTTCCATATCTCCACACTTATAACTGTGAGTAACATATAATATTGTACTGTCCACATTATGATATTGTTAAGGTCCCAATATTTGGGGTCAAGAAAACTCTGGATCCATTAAATTTACCTGACCCTCAGTTTGCTCTTCTGTAAAAATGGTTACACCACTTAGCTCATAAAGTTATTATGAGAAATCAGTTTGAAATAACCAAGTACAGTTACTAGAACAATGCAAGCAACAGTGCAAGCACCCAGCTGATATTTATTTTCTTTGCTATTCCAGTCATGGGCTTATCAGTTATTTATCCTTTATCATTATTACAAATGGCATATTAACACCTCTGAACCTTTCTTCTTTCTGAATTATTTCCTTGCAATAAATCTCAGGAAAAGTTATGACACATTTTGGCAGTACCTATGAGCAGAATGTACTTCATAAATGATTATAATTTGTAATATAGCCAAAATTGTGCCTGTATCCACTTGGTGATATGTTATAGTCAATCATTTTACTTTTGTGAGTAATAGATACGAGGTTACATCCTATAGTTAAATCGTATTTCAGAGATTCAGCATAGCATATCGATTAAGTGTGCAGGTTTAACTTCTCTATGCCTCAATTTCCTCATTTGTAAAGCTGAAATATTAATAATAGTGATATCTCATGGTCTTGATGTAAGGATTAAACAAGTTGATATACATAAAGCGCTGAGTCCATAACAGTAAATGCTATATGTTATTATATCTTTGGTTATCTCATGAAGTACATACTCTTAGGAAATGAATAGAGCTAGCCTAAGTTAGACTCTGTCAATTACTGGTTGCACGGCTGCAGCATAATTATCTAACCTTTGTAAACCTCATCATTAATATGAGGAAAATAATCATCAGAGATAGGGTACAAAGGGCTTAGCATTACAGTGTTAAATCATACCAAGTATTATGATGTGTGCTGATTTTTACATGAACAATCTACTCAATGTAACTAGGTATTACCTGTATAGATCTATATATATTTGGGCTATTAAGCATTTAATATTATGTATATTATCTGCCACGTTTTTATATTTATTCTACTGAATTTATCAATCTTATAACTGATATTTCTGTTTTATAAATAGGAAACACCTTCTTACCAGAGTCAAGTCTACTGATCTGATGTAAGAGTGTTTCTTATGTTTGAATTTTTAGTTCTCCCAGAACATACTGCAGTGCACGATAAGGCAGTATATCTACATTTTCTTTTCCTCCGTGTTCACAATCATTTTTCCTCATGGTATTTACCAGATTACTGTTTCCTTTCCTAGCTCTTTTACTTTCTTTGCTATGTCCCAAGGTTATAAAAGTTGAGATGCAAGGACTTCCTTCCAACTTTCAGCCTACCCAACTTCTTTGGAGCACCTGACGATGAAAGTAGAAACAAAGTAAAAAAGGAAACAGCCGATCAGCTCTGGAATTTGATACTGATGTGAATTCAGAGCCACCCACCTTTCTTAACATCTGTTCTCTCTCTCTATTTAAAAATAGGAAGGTGCTTCTTATTTATAAAACAGGAATAGAAAACACATTCCTCGGGGTAATGTGAATTTTCACAAGGTATTACAAGGATACCCCATATTGTGAGACAGTATTTCCCTGTCTTCCTCAGAAAATTAGTCCTGCATATTGCTTTTCCAAGAAGGATTTGGAAGTTAAGTACGTCTGGGAAAGGCTGCATACAGTATGTTCAAGTTTTAGAGATTTATAATGCTCAATAGGCCATTAATGAAATTATTAAACTTTGCTTATCCTCAAATTTCCCAAACATTCTGAACTACAGACCACAATGGCCCTTCTTTTTTTCTTGAGGTGCATCTATCTTTTAGCCCAGAGAGCTGCTTTCCCATGACATAGACTAAGATGTACCATATAAACATGTAGATATCTTTTTAAAGTAGTAATCAAAGGATTGGGGGCCTCTCTGGGTTCTTACTCTTATTTCCCATGAAAGCTGGCACAGTTTTTAAATCTCTGAAGCACCCATTTAAAATAATATTTCCAAGTTCAGGGACTTTTTCAGGATGTAACTCTTTCCTGACTCATACATCAGCGTTAGGATGCTGCCAACCTCAGTCTCCTCCAAACGCAACCCCACGGGGCCTCTTAACAGGCACCGCATTGGCCAGCAATTTGCATCAGGGTCCTAGGGTGAGGGCTGTAAATGTGTGGTGATCATCTGCCAGGGAGTACTGGACCAGGAGGCCTGAGTCTTACTGACAGAGGACATTTCCTTTCCTGGGTCTCACTCTGACCACCTGGATCATGACAGCATCTGACAGAGCTTCTGGGAGCCATCGGGCTCTGACCTTTCTTCCTGGGGGCTGGCATGTGCTGGGGCCTAGCCAGGACCAAGGCTCCTTGAATACCTGTGTCCACTGGCATGTGCGCCCTGTCCAGCCCTTCTCAGCTCCAGGTCTTGCATGCAGGCACACCCCGCCTACGGGCAGGCTGGAGAGAGGACCAGCCATCGGGAAGCACTCTTCTCCCCAGAGCCCCACAGCATTCGGGCTTCTCTCTCAAAGGTGGCAGCTCAGGCCTTGGTCCCAGGTCACAGAAGAACCTAGACTCACCAGGTTTGGGCTCGCAGGAGACGCTAGTGCCTGGGTTGGGAGTGGCTAGTCCATAAAGAAAAGAAGGACTCTCACATCTCTTCCTTGTTCCACGGGATTTGTCTCCAGCCTTTCCTGAGGCCACCAGACTGAGGAGCCTGTGGGGAGGACATCTGCTAGGCAAGAGCCTCGTGAGCAAGAACTGCTGGCAGCAAGTGCAAAGGGAGTGCAACAGGGCAGAGGGAAGCCAGGAGACTGGGAGGCTGCCTGTGGCTGAGGGAGCAGTGATGAAGCCACTGCAAGGTCAAGGAGAGTGAACAGGAGAGCAGGGCTCAGGCCACATTCCTGAAATCCAGTGGCCAGTGTGTGGAGGCGAGAGGTGACACCCAGTTGTCTAGTAAAGGCCCAGGAGGAGAGAACAGGAGTGACTGTGACCTTAGCTGGATACACATCTTGGATTTGTGTGCTTATAGTTTTCATTATGCTGAGAAAACTGGGACCATTATTTCTGGAGACATTTTTTGTCTTTCCTCTTCACGGACTATATCAGACTGTATAATTTTGTCCCCAAACTCACTGATGTTGTTTTCTTTTTAATAGATTTTTCTTAATACAAGTATAACAGCAAGCCTAGGGCAGAAGCTTGCCTAGCAGACTTCAAGACGATCATATTTTTTCTTCTCCCTGTGAATCACTGTGGAGTTTCTAGTGCTATGTGTCTTAGTTTACTAATTTCTTGTTTCAATACCCAATTCTCTCCAGGGTATCTTTAATCCCAGGCACTGTTTCTTCATCTCCAGAAATTTGATTGATGTCTTTTTTCTTTTCATATCTTCTATGTGTCTCCTTACCATGCTCATGTTTTCCTCTAAATTCTGAAACATACGGAATATAGTTCTAATAACTAATAACTGTAGTCAACTCCTTGTCTATTAATTCTATCATCAGCGTCACACTTGACATAATTCTGTGTTATTAAAAAAATGACTTGCAAAAGGAAGAAAATTCATTAATTCAACAAATAATATGAAGTTCCAATTTTGTTTTTGGTGTTTTAAGTTTGACATTTCTTTACATACTGTCATCATCATTTTTTTTTTTTTTTGAGTCAGAGTTTCACTCTGCCACTGATGCTGAAGTGTAGTGGCATGCTTACAGAGCTTACGGCTCACTGCAGCCTTATCTCCTGCCTCAGTCTCCCTAGTTGCTGGAACTACAGGCATGCATCACCATGCCCAGCTTATTTTTTAATTTTGTAGAGACAAAGTCTCACTATGTTGCCTAGGCTGGTCTCAAAATCCTGGGCTCAAGCAATCCTCTCTCACCTCAGTCTTCCAAAGTGCTGGGATTATGGGCGTGAGCCACTAGGACGACCAGTCAAAGTGTCAATTTTGTTTCATTTCTGGATTTCCTATCCCACGGTTTTATTTTGATGCATTAAATCACAATCATTACTCATTTTTTATTATTACATATTATGATTGTTTTAAAGTCTGCTATGGCAAGCTTCTGCCCTAGTCTTGCTGTCATACTTGCTTTGTTAGAAATTTTTTTCTATATAAACTTTCCTATCACTTTCCCAACTTACATACTCCGTTGGAATTTTAATTGGTATTACACAAAGCTATGTGTGGCATCTTCTAATTTTTGACATAGTTGGTCTTCACAGGTAAGAGGAATAAAAGTCCTTCATTTCTGACATTCAACTTCAACAGTAATCTTCACCAACCTATGTATTCATCCATTATTCATCCATATCTTTGTGTCTGTTGCATTCCTTTAAGTGCTTTCAACTAATATAGAGTACCCACAGGCTGAAAGCTGTCTCCACTCCTTTTCGATGCTCCCCCTTCACTTCTTCACGGCTCATTACAGATGGTTGTCTAATACTGCGCTGCACAGAAGTGGTGACAGGGAGTACCTAGTGCCCCCATTTCAAGTAAATATCCCCATTGCATTTTTGCCTTTTTTTTAGAGTTTTATCACAGGAATGAACGTTATGTATTATCAAATAATGTTATCATATATATACTGATATATTATTTTAGATATCTCATTAATTCAACGATTAAAGGTTAACATTTTTTCTTATATTAAAGTGGCTTGAAATTCCTGATAGTAACCTCATTTGATCTCCAGTAAATATGTATATTTTTTAATGTGTGGCTATAATTGGTCAGCTAAAACTTTATTCAGAATCTATTTGTATGTGTATATGTATATGTGTGTGTGTGTGTGTGTGTGTGTGTGTGTGTGTGTGTGGGTGTGTGTGTGTGTGTTTATTTTTGAAGCTTCTCAAACTGGCCTGTAGTGAACTTTATTTTGGGATAGTATGTGCTACTTTTTCATAAGTGACCTTTCAAACATTCACCACTCAGTCTATTATAACTTTGAGAACCAAAATCAAAAGGAGGCAAAATAACTAAAAAAGCAAAATTAGATCACTGTTTGCTTTTTCATCAATTCCACACCACAAGGAGTAGCTAATAAAACACACTTCAAAGAAGAAAGTCAAGTTGAATTACTGTCATTTAAAAAAAATCCAAGTTGTATAACTTAACAAACAGGCAAGACAGAAAGATGATGTTGTTTGTCTACATTGGCATGACTCACTTTAACAAAAATTCTCACACATAACAATCTAAAAAGAATAACTAACTGTAGCTACATATAAAAACCATATTAGTTAGAGTAAACAGTGATTGAAGAATTATTTTTAATTCACCTATTTTCTTCTTCACTATTATAAATACACCATGCCAAGTGCAGGAGGATACAAGGGTAGACAAGACACATTTTTTCCTCAACAAACTTCCAAACATTTTCTAGAAGGGGCCAGATAATAATATTACAGGCTTTGGGGACCACATAATCTCTGCCACCAAACTACTCAACTCTGCTGTTGTATAACAAACGAGCATGGCTGTGGGAGAAAACCTTATTGAAAAAACACGTGATACCAGATTTTGCCCATGGACTATAGTTTGCTAACCTACTTGCTAGCAGAAAATAATAAACTAACTAGCAATTTCCATTTTGTGTGTCAAATACAAATGGCTGTAAGTAAAGGGTGTTAATAGGAACATAACCTAAGAGAAGAAACAAAGGCTTCTGGGAGGAGGCAACATCCAACTAAAGACTTCATTCATGCAAATTCAGCAAATAAAAGTAGTGTTTTGTAAGGTGCCACCATTATGAAACACTCAAAATTACCTACATTCTGAAAATGTGAAACATATTTGACTATAAAACAATTGCTTTGTTGTATAGTATATAGGCTACTCTCCAAGCTATTTACTAAAATTATACCTTGCACACTGGAAAGCTTACCTTGAGTGACTGTTTTGAGAACAATTAAGGTTGATAAAAATCTCAATGGCAAATAGGAGCTCCTAAAAAAAGCAGCTGTCTTTGATTTATTCTCCACAGAATGCTCTAAAGAAGTATCCTGAATTCCTTTTGTTCCTACTCCTTTAAATATGTCTTCACCCAATCTCCTCAATGTTGATGTCATAGTTGAGTGCTGTTAAAAATATGTACACTCTTAGCATATTTATTCAGAAAATAGCTATTTTAAATGCCATGATCAAATATATAAATTAAAAGTGAATTTTCTGCTAATTAAAGAAATGAAGTTAAAAGCATGTCAAATTAAAACGTAATACTTTATAAACAATTTTTTAAAAATTATTCAAGTATGACTGCATATTTTTCTAAAACATATAAGAACATAAGATCATGCTGTATTTCTGGCACTGAGAAACATCCCTGTACAGAGCGGGAGTACCTGCTCTCAATTCCTCACTGCTCCACCATCACTGTCAACTAGACGGCTGAATGCAGCCTGTTGGACTTGCCTTACTGATCCTGATACCCCACTCGGAGGTATGTGTGCAGATATGCCACAGTAACTACCTGTCAGTCACTGTGTGACCTCCTGGAACTTGTACCTGGTTGCGTTCAACTCATAAATGAAAACTCCCCACAGAAAACCCGCTGGGATGACATCCTGGCCGCCAATGAAGTAACTGGCTCATGAGTCCCCCTCCCACTTTCAGTCCCTGCCTGCGCTCCCCGATCTCTACATGTGTGGTCTCCAAGTATGCCATGAATCAGTAGTAAAATTTTTATTTTCATCTTGTGTCTCTCCTAATCAATGGAGGGTACTCTCCATCTTAAAGAATCTAAATTAAGACATATGCAATACCAAGAACTATTTAAAAAGCTACATAAAGATACAATACTCAAAACAGTAGAGATAAATGAAGATTAAATTAAATGTTCAAGTACAAGGAAACAGGAAAAAAAAAAAAAGAAATTAAAAACAGAAACAGGCTGGGCACAGTGGCTCAAGCCTGTAATCTCAGCACTTTGGGAGGCTGAGGCAAGAGTACTGCCTGAGCCCAGGGGTTCGAAACCAGCCTGGGCAATTTGGTGAGACCTCATCTCTACAATCTGTCAAAAAATTAACTGGGTGTGGTAGCGAGTGCCTATAGTTCTGACTGTTTGGAAGGCTGAGGCAGAAGGATAGCCTGAGCCCAGCAGATTGAAGCTGGGGTGGCCATGAGTGTGCCACTGCACTCCAGCCTGGACAACAGAGTGAGACTCTGACTCAAAAAACAAACAAACAAACAAGAGAAAAACCCACAGGAAAAAAACAAAAACAAAAAAAGTAAGCAAAAAACAAAAATAAAATAAAGTTCCAGTTTAAGCCCCAACATATGAATAAGTACATTAAATGCAAATGATCTAAAATACCAATTGACAGAACTTGAAAAAGCTGATTAAAAAAGAAAACAATCCAGCTATATGCTGTCTATTTTAAAACTCTCATTTTAAGGCTGGTTGCAGTGGCTCATGCCTGTAATTCCAGCACTTTGGGAGATCAAGGCAGGAAGATTACCTCAGCCCAGGAGTTAAAAACCAACCTAGGCCGGGCTCGGTGGCTCAGCCTGTAATCACAGCACTTTGGGAGGCCGAGGTGAGTGGATTGCCTGAGTCCGCGGGTTCAAGACCCGCCTGGGCAACTTGACGAGACCTCATCTCTACAATAAATCAAAAATTAGTGCCTGTAGTTCCAGCTACTTGGAAGGCTACGCTCCTGGCCACTGTACTCCAGTTTGGGCGACAGAATGAGACTCCAACTCAAAAAAAAAAAACAAACAAAACCAACCTAAGCAAAACAGTGAGACATTGTCTCTACAGAAAATCAAAAAATTAGCCAGGTGCAGCCTTATAAATTACCAGAGACAGAGAAGAACATTACAAAATGATAAAAGGGCAAATCCACCAATAAGACATAACAATCCTAAATGTATATGCACCAAACAATAGGTTTGCAAAATTCAAGGCAAAACCAGATGAAACTAATTGGAGAAACATATAAATCTACAATTACAGCTGGAGACTTCAACTCCCATCTCTCAGCAATTATAGAACAATTAGACAAAATACCAGCAAAGATACTCTCACAAACAATCAACAGGATCAAATTAATATTTATGTAACACTCATCCAACAACAGAATATGCATCGTCAGTCATAAAACAACCTCAACAATATGACCAGAGAAACAGAAAGACCTATGACAAACTTCTAAATAATTCAAGGTCAAAGAGAAATCTCAAGGGAAATTTGAAAATACATTAATTTGAATGAAAATGAAAGGGCAACGTTCAAAATGTGTGAAACAGTTAAAACAGGACGGAAAAACAATGCTAAGTCATTGCCTTGCTAAGATATGATCTGGCCATGTGCTCTTTGAGCTATGGTCTGGCCATGTTTTCTTAAGCTTTGGCCCCCTCCCCTACCTTGGGGAGGTAAATCTCCTCTCTCTCTCTCTCTCTCTCAAATTTACTTTCTAAATAAACTATATTTTTTAATCTTTAAAAAAAAGAAAAGAAAAATAACACTAAATGCATATGTTAAAAAAGAAGCCTCAAATTAATAATCTAAGTTTTCACCTCAGTAACCTAGAAAAGGGAGAGCAAAATAAATCAAAGCAAGTAGAAGTAACAAAATAATAAAGAGAAGAAATCAATGAAATTAAAAACAGAAAAATAGAAAAAAGCCCCAACGAAACAAAGAGATGATCCTTTGAAAGATCAATAAAACTGGCCGGGCTTGGTGGCTCAGCCTGTAATCCCAGCACTTTGGGAGGCCGAGGTGAGTGGATTGCCAGAGTCCGTGGGTTCGTGACCCGCCTGAGTAACTTGGCGAGACCTCATCTCTACAATAAATCAAAAATTAGCCAGGCTTGGTACCATGCGCCTGTAGTTCCGGTTACTTGGAAGGCTGAGGCGGAAGGATCGCCGGAGCCCAGCAGGTCGAGGCTGTGGTGGCCAGGAGCAGCCATTGCACTCCAGTCTGGGTGACAGAGTGAGACTCAAACTCAAAAAAAAAAAAAAAAAAAAAAAAGATCAATAAAACAGTTCAAAACAAAGAAAACTACAGACCAAAATCTCTCATGAATACAGATGCAAAAATCCTTAACAAAATATTAGCAAACATAATTCAACAATATATAAAAAGAATTAAACGCCACAACAAAGGTGGGCTTTATTTCAGAGATGCATGGCTGATTCAAAATTTGAAAGTCAATGTAATCCACCATATTAACAAGTTAAAGATGAATAAAATTATATGCAGAAAAAGCATTTTTAAAAATTCAGGCTGGTTAAAAGAAGATGGCGGCAGAGCCAGTTGAACTATGCAAGTCCCAGTCTGCATGCGTGAGTGTATGGAAAATTTTGCGTCCTTATTGGTGATTAAGTGGGCATGTGGGTGGCTGACTGAGTGGGATGCTCAGGAACAAGTGGCCAGGGTTCTCCTGGTGAAGCAGCTGGTGCCGTCACTGCTCGGCTTGGACCCTAGTGCTTCCTGGGATGCAGAAACCGAGCACCTTTTTTTCCTAATCAACAAAGTCCTTCCTGGGAAGCAGCTGCCAGGAGAGACTGACCAAGTGGGAGCTTGGGAGCAAATGGCCAGGGATCTCCTGGTAAAGAAACTGGTGTTACAGCTGCTCTGCTTGGTCCCTAGCGCTTCCTGGGGCACAGAAGCTGAGCGCCATTAAAAAAAAATCAGCAAAGTTCTTTCTGGAAAAAAGCTGCCAGGAGAGACTGACTGAGTGGGGGTTCAGGAGCAAGTGGCCAGGGCTCTCCTGGCAAAGCCGCAGCGGCTCTGCTTGGTTCCTAGTGCTTCCTGGGTCACAGAAGCGAAGCACCAATTTTTTAAACCAACCGAGGCCTTCCCAGGAAGAAGCTGCCAGGAGAGACTGCCAGCTCCAGGCTCTGCTTCACTGCAGCGGGAGAGACTGCCAGTTCCAGGATTTGCCTCACCGCTACAGTGCTTGGCCAGACACTGGCAGTAAGGGCTGTGGAGGGAGCCCAGCGGCAGAGCCTCAATGGAGAAGATGAAAGAGGCACCCTGCCACCATCCTGAAACCTGGGCAGGAGAGTGCTCCAGCTTGTTCACCACGGAGCAACAGACCCGCTCTCTGTGACGGGATGATCAACCACTCGGGCGGATCATGACCCAGAGGGAACACCTTGAAGTCACAGACTCGGGAGGGGCTGGAAGAGTGCCGAGTCTCCGGCCCCCCATCCCTACCCTGATTCAGTCTCAGGGCAAAGGGTGTGGCCAGAAAAGGATTAGTAAGACCTCCAAAGAGATCAGATCAGTGGTAAGTCCAGGGCTTGCCTAATCCCCTCCTCCCCAGTAATACTCTGAATATCAGACCATATGGCTGGGGCATGACAGAGAAATACACCAAGGCGGAGCCTGGTCAACCATAAGAGGCGGCCTCTACTCCAGAATAAGCCTGGCTGGGGCATACGCTCACCCTGCCAGTACTTGGGAGAAGATAATTCTGCACCTCCCCACTGGAAGAATCACCCTGACCACAGGGGAGTGGGAAGGGAGGACTGAAGTCCCACCCCCCCCCACTGCCCTCACCTCCTTCCCTGGGTGGGACACGGGGGAGATTGTGAATGAGGTCAAAGCTCTGCAGGAGACAGCAGAGAAGCAGCTGAGAGGAACAATTATAGAACCTGCTGCAAGAGGGCAGGGGTTTTTTTCCTGTTCATTAGATTTTTAAATTTTTTATATTTTCCTTTTGTGCATGACTGTGCATGTGAGAGTTTGATCTGCATTCCCCCGATTTTATTTTTTGTGTGTTTGATTTTCCTGGGGTTTTTTTTTTGTTGTTCTTTTTTGTTTTGGTGTTATTCATTTGTTTTGGTGTGTTTGTGTGTCTGTGTGTTCAACTGTTTTTTGTTCTGATTTCTACTTTCATTGTTTAATTGTTCTGTGTTTTCTTCATTTTTTATTATTTGTAAATTTTTGTCCATCTTATTTCGTTCTACTTTTCTCTATTCTCCTCATTGCTGTTACTGTATCTTGCTTGAACTCAGGGGGTACACACATGTACCCGCTGCACTGTCATATAGAGTGGTAGTGGGGAGTGGGTCTCAGGGAACTCATACCACAATAAGTGAACACTGTGATTTGCAAGTAGTTTCTGAATCCTAACTCCCCATCCTCTGCCTTATTTGACTCTCAAAACTATAAGAGACAGCAAAGTTTCCCACCAACAGTCCTATTTCAAAATAGAACAAATTCAGAGCCCTGATAAAGGAAGAGTAGAGGGCTGAACAAACATCAGAAGTAAAAACCTCTCCAACTGCCACTGAATAATGGAACCAAAGAGAAAACAAAAAGATCTGCCACAAACGAGGAAAAAAATCAAAGGAAGAACACAGGCAATTCCCAGTGAAACAAAGAAAAAAAATGCCTTAAAAAAATCAGACCTCAGAGCCCAAAGGAAGTCACCAATAAGTGGCCCCAGAATACAACAGGGATAAAGGAACGGATGGAAGGAGTGAATAAGACTCAAGAAAGACAAGATGCAACACTGAAAGAACTTGTAACAGAAATTTTGGCCATAAAAATTTCATCCAGGAAAAAAATAAGATGACAAGCATGGAAAGCAGAATTTATCAAACAGAAGAAAGAATCTTAGAACCTGAAAACCAAAATATGGAATCAACCCAATCTGTAAAAAACATAGAAAGAATAAAACGAAGCCTCCAAGAGATGTATGATTATATCAAGAGGCTGAAACTATGCCTGACTGGTTATCCCAGAAGAAGAAAGGGAAATGGAAAACACCTTGGAGCAAGTATTCCAGGAGGTTATCCAAGAAAACTTACCTCATCTCACCAGAGACGTGACCATCCAAACACAAGAGATACAGGGAACCCCCACAAGACATCAAATGAGAATACCAATCCCTAAACACATAGCAAAGAGCCTACACAAAGTAGGGCCAATAGAAAAACCCCAAAGGCAACAAAAGAGAAAGGTCAGACTACCTCCCAGGGAAAACCAACCAGAATAGCAGCAGATCTATCAGCAGAAACAGTTACAAGCTAGAAGGGACTGATGTTCAATATCCAAAGTCCTCAAAGATAAACAATTTCAACCAAGAATTTCCTACTCAGCCAAGCTCTGCTTCATCAGCAATGAAGAATTAAAATCCTTCCCAGATACCTAATCCCTAAGAGATTATGCAGCTTTCAGACCAGCTCTAAAGGAGATGCTTTAAAAGGTATTAAGCAAGCAAAAAAAAAAAAGAACGACTATGTACTTACTGAGAATAGCTGAATACAGAATCCACAGAGATTACATCACAACAGCAAACTTGAAAACATACACATACATCAACTCAAAAGCTAAGAGAAAACAAACAAACAAACAAAAAACGTTTATAAGAACCTTATGACGAGGATAAACAAACACATTTCAAGAATCACCCTGAATGTGAATGGACTAAATGCACCGCTTAAAAGACAAAAGAATGGTAAACTGGATAAAAAAGCCATGACCAAATTATTTGCTGCACCCAGGAAACTCATCTCATCGCAAGGAACAAACACAGACTCAAAGTTGGGGATGGAAAATGAGTTTTCAGGCAAATGGATCACAAAAGAAGGCAGGAGTGGCAATCTTAATATCAGACAAAACAACCATTAAGCTATCAAGAGTTTAAAAAATACAAAAGTATACTACATAATGATAAAAGGTTCAATCCATCAACAATAAGTATCCATCATAAATATATAGGCATCCAGCACAGGAGCACCAGAGTTTATAAAGCAACTACTAAGTAAACTAAAAAAAGTTACTGACTCTAACACTATTATAGCTGAGGACTTAAATACCCACTAACAACCCTAGATAGATCATCAAGGCAAAAAATCAACCAAGAGATCCAGGCCTCAGCTTGACGCTCGACCAAATGGACTTAATAGATACCTACAGAATATTCTACCCAATAACCACAGAATATACATTCTACTCACCACCACACGAAACATACTCTAAGATCGATCACATCCTCGGCCATAACCCAAGCATAAACAAATTTCAGAAGATCAATATACTGCCATGCAGCTTCTCAGACCACGGTGGAATAAAATAAACATCAACACCAACAAAACTCCCCCCAAGTCCACAAAGACAAGGACAGTAAACAGCATGACGACGAACAACTACTGAGTCAACAGTGGAACCAAAACAGAAACCAGAAGATTCCTGGAAACAAATGAAAGTGAAGAAACATCTTGCCAAAGCCTCTGGGCTGCCACGAAAAGAGTTCTAAGAGGGGAATTTACGTCTCTATGAACACACATCAAGAAAATGGAAAGATCACAAGTTAACAGCCTAACAAATCACCTAAGGGAGCTGGAAAGACAAGACCACCAAAACCCCAACTTCAGCAGAAGAATCCAGATGACCAAAGTAAAAGCCCAAATATGGGACAGAGAAGACAAAAACATCAACAGAACAAAAAGCTGTTCTTTGAAAGAATAAACAAGACTGATGGACCCTAGCCAGAATGACCCAGAAGAAGAGAGAAAAGGCCCAAATAAACACAATCAGAAATGCAAAAGATCAAATCACAACTGACCCCAAAGAAATACAAAAGATTATCAGAGGTTACTATGCACACTTGTATGGAAACAAACTTGATAACCTAAATGAAATGGAGGACTTTCTGATATCACATGACATCCCAAGGTTGAAACAAGAAGACACTGAGACAATAAATAGACCGATAACAACCCAGGAAATTGACTCTGGCCTAAGAAAACTACCGACAGAAAAAGCCCCGGACTGAACAGCTTTCCAGCAGAATTCGACAAAACGTACAAGGAGGAGCTGATACCAACCCTACTGAAAGTATTCCAGGTAATTGAGAAAGATGGAATTCTCCCCAAATCATTTTACAAAGCTAACATCACACTGATACCAAAACCGGGTAAAGATGCAACAAAGAAAAAGAACTACAGGTCAATATCCCTAATGAACATAGATGCAAAAACTCTCAATAAGATTTTAGCAAATTGAATCCAATAATACATCTCAAAAATCAACCACCATGACCAAGTAGGCTTCATCCCCAAGATGCAGGGCTGGTTCAACATCTGCAAGACCATAAATGTAATTAAATACATCAACAGATATAAAAACAAGAACTACAATATTATCTCATTAGATGCAGAAAAAACTTTTGATAAAATCCAGTATCCCTTCTTGAAAAAAACCCCCAAACACCTAGGCACTGAAGGAACATACCTCAAAATAGTAAGTACCATCTATGAAAAACCCACAGTCAGCATATTGCTAAATTGACAGAAACTGGAGACATTTCCCTTGAAAACTAGAACAAGACAAGGCTGCCCACTCTTTCCCCTCTTGTTCAACATTGTGTTGAAAGTCCTAGCTAGAGCAATAGACAAGAGAAGGAAATCAGGGGTATTCAAATAGGAAAAGAAGAAGATAGCCCTCTTTGCTGACAATATAACCCTATACCTCGAAAATTTGAGAGAATGTGTCAAAAACCTGCTCTCACTGATAAAAGAGTTTGGCAAAGTCTCGGGGTACAAAATAAATGTGCAAAAGACAGTTGCATTTGTATACACCAACCACAAGCAGGCAGAGACCCAAATAAAAAGGACAATCCCATTCACAATAGCCACAAAAAAATTAAATACCTCAGCATCTTCCTAACCAGAGAAGTGAAAGAACTTTAGAATGAAACTACAAAACACTGCTCAAAGGAATCCCAGAGGCCACAAACAAGTGGAAAAATAGTCCATGCTCATGGATAGGAAGAATTAACATTGTTAAGATGCCCATGCTACCAAAGGCAATCTATACATTCAACGCAGTACTCATTAAATTACCAACATCACTCTCCTCAGACCTGGAAATGATGATATAGAAATACACATGGAGCCGGGCTCGGTGGCTCAGCCTGTAATCCCACGCCTTTGGGAGGCTGAAGTGAGTGGATTGCCTGAGCCCGCGGGTTCGAGACCCACCTGGGCAGCAAGACCTCATCTCTACAATAAATCAAAAAATCAGCCGGGCATGATAGCGCATGCCTGTAATTCTGGCTACTCGGAAGGCTGAGGCAGAAGGATCGCCAGAGCCCAGCAGGTCGAGGCTGCGGTGGCCGGGAGCGGCCACTGCACTCCAGTCTGGGCGACTGAGTGAGACTCCGACTCAAAAAAAACAAAAAACAAAAAAAAACCCCCAGAAATACACATGGAAACATGAATGATCCAAAATAGCCAAAATAATCCATAGTAGAAGAAACAAAGCAGGAGGTATCACACTTCCAGACTTCAAAATTTACTATAAAGCTACAATAATCAAAACAGCCTGGTATTGGTACTGAAATATCTATCCTTTGGTTAAAATAGCTTGCTTGGCATAAGTAACTCCATTTTGTTAAAAATTCTTCATCGTAGCTGCCTGTCTGACCTAAGAATAACCTCCCAATGTCTACGTGTGATTGTTGTAATGTTCCCATGACTATAGACCCACAGCTTTGTTCCCCTGAGCTGATCACACTGACTGTTCCTGCTGACCGTTTGCAAAACTCCCTAGCCACAAGTTCTGTGAAACTGTATGCTTTGTTAACTGAAATCAGATGTTGCGCCAAGAAATCGTTAAGAAATTATTCCTTGCAAAATTCCTCTGCCACATCCTTATAGTTTGTTCCTATATTTTGTTCCCTTTTGTTTTTAGTTCCTCATTCCCTCACCCTCCTGCTATGTAGCCCACTTATGGTTCTTGCCTTTATAAGCTTCTTGCTAATTTTGCCCAGTGTCAAGAGCTTCTTGGAGATAGCCTACTCTTGACCATGTGTTAATAAAGGACTCTTAATTTGAACTTGGCCTGCTGGCGTGTCTCCTTCTTGCAACTCAAGTCATAACAGTACAAGAATAGGCATATGGATCAATGGAACAGGACAGAGATTCCAGAAGCAAAACCTCAATTTCTCAACCAACTCATCTTCAACAAAGCCTCCACCAACAACCACTGGTGAGAGGAGAACCTATTTAGTAAATGGTGCTGGGAAAACTGGCTGACCACATGTAGAAGATTGAAACAGAACTCCTACCTATCACCATACACCAAAATCAACTCTAAATGGATCAAAGACCTAAATGTAAAACCTCAAACTATAAGAACCATAGAAAATGCAGGACACACCCTTATGAAAATTGGAACTGGCAACCGATTCCTGATCAAAACCCCAAGTGCCCATGCCATAAAAGATAACACAGACAAGCGGGACACCTCAACAAATTGAAAAGCTTTTGCAAAGCAAAAGAAACCATCAAGAGAGAGGGGAGACAGCCCACAGATGGGAAAAAATATTTGTCAACTGTATATCTGACAAAGGCCTAACATCTAGGATCTAAAAGCAACTCAAATGCACCAAAAGGGAAAAAACAAACAGCCCCATTAAAAAGTGGGCAAAAGACATGAACAGACACTTCTCAAAAGATGATATACAGGCAGTCAACAGACACATGGAAAAGTGCTCAGCTTCACTAATCATCAGAGAAATGCAAATCAAAACCACATTGAGATACCATCTAATCCCAGTAAGAATGGCCATCATTAATAAAACAAACAACAAATACTGGCGAGGATGAGGAGAAAAAGAAGTGCTTCTACACTGCTGGCGGGAATGCAAACTAGTGCAACCTCTTCAAAAAACAGTGTGGTGATTTCTGAAAGAACTAGAAACTGACCTTCCATATGACCCAGCAATCTCCTTACTGGGAATATACCTGGAGGAACTCAAACCATTCTACAAAAAAGATACTTACATACACATTGATTGCATTATTCACAATAGCAAACACATGGAACCAACCGTGCTGCCCACTGAAAGTGGACTGGATACAAAAATGTAGTACATATACACAATGGAATATTATGCAGCCAAAAAGAAGGACAAACATACGGATTTTGCAGCAACTTGGATGGATTCAGAGTCTATCACACTCAATGATCTATTACAGAAACAAAGAACAGAGTACCACATGTTCTCACTTATAAGTGGACCCTGAACACTTACCACAATACCATAAGAAAGAGATTGGCAATAGTGGGATACTGCTGGTGTGGGGGTGGGGGGAGGGAACACAGCATCAAAAGGGTACCTGATCTCAAACCAAGCAAAGTGGGGACCAAATGAAGGCCCAAACTTTACCTGTGTGATGAACACTTGTATACTACTCCTGTATCGTACCCCACAAATAAATTCAACACCCACTGATGAGGAATAAGAGGAATACAAGGGAACTAACTCAACTTGATAAACAGCATCTATAAAAAATACTACAGATAATATTATATGTGAATGGTGATAGAAGTCTTCCCCCTAAGATGGGGAACAGGCAAGGATGTCTGCTCTCACCACTCAAATTCTACTAATGTAGTAAGGTGAGAAAAGAAAATTAAAGGCATACATATGGAAAAGGTGGGGGAGAACCATTTCCATTTGCAGATAATAGGACTGTCTATGTAGAAAATCTTGAGGAATCCTCAAAAAAAGTAAAAACAATAAGGTCAAGGTCAAAGGTTACAAAATATACGGAAAAATTAATTATATTTCTATATCCTATTAATGAATATGTGGACATCAAAATAAAACACCAATTAAAATCACTCAAAAAATGTAAATGCCTAGCTAAGAAACTTTTTAAAATGCAGGAATTTTATGCTAAAAATTATACAACACTGATGAAAGCAATCAAAGTTCTAAATAAGTGGTGAGACATTTTGTGCTCATAATTGGAAGACTCAACACAGTAAATATGTCAATTCTTCTCAGATTGAAATATGGGCTTAATGCAGTTCCCAGCAAAACCCCAGAAAGACATCTTATGAATAGGGAAGATTATTCTGAAATATAAAGAGAATATATTCAAAACAAAATATTGTGAAACAAGACCAAGAGAAATAATTTTAATAGCATATACTTGAAATAGATTCCTATTAATTAATTACCTGTGTTCCCGCATCTAGCTGCCTTAGGGACCAATATATAAATTTTACAAAAGGTTCATGAAGTTTGGCATTCACAAATGGCATCCACTGTAGTTGCTCTGTCATCATAGGCAAAAGCTAAAGATAAAAAGATGGAAAATATAAAGGAACTGAATTTTTAGTTGTCTGAAGTTAATTATCACAATTTTCCAAAAACTATCAATAAAAAGAAAACAGAAAAGTTCTCCAACAAAAAGCCTTCACTTTAAAAGCATAAGCAATACAATCTGGCCATATGTATTTGACATTTTAAATATGTATTTTCTTTTATCCAGCAATAACAGCACATTTAGTTTAAGGAGATCAATCGATATAAAGATATTCTCTGAACCTTAGATGATTACATAAATTTATAGTACATATATAACCATTTAAAACGATAACCTAAACTTAAATTTATTGCCATGGCATGTTAAAGGGTTTAAAAAGAGTTGGTTACAAAAGAGCAAATGTAATAAAAAACTCAATTATAAAAATATGTCTATTGAAAAAGCTACATAAAAGATATTTTATTTGGTGTTTTTTTTATTTTTTGAGTTGGAGTCTCACTCTGTTGCCCAGGTTAGAGTGCAGTGACACGTTCACGGCCACTGCAGCCTCAACCTCAAGGCTCTGGTGATCCTTCCGCCTCACCCTTCCAAGTAGCTCGAACTACAGGCACAAGCCACCACACCCAGTTAATTTTTTTGATTTATTGTAGAGATGAGGTCTTGCCAAGTTGCCCAGGCTGGTCTCGAACTCCTGAGCTCAGGCAATCCTCTTACCTCGGCCTTTCAAAGTACTGGGATTACAGGATTGAGCCACTACGCCCGGCCCGAAAGATGTTTTAATTAAGTTGAATTTTAGCAATTAAGGTAATATTTACTTTCCTCTTTACAAGTTTACATTGTATAAATATCTTAATAATTAATATTAATTTGTAAAAATTTTTAAAAAAATTTTAAATTTGTCTATGAACTTTGCTTCAAAAGTATACCATTTACTAAATGATTTCAAGACCATAAAGATACATTTTAAGGCTTTGATGGAATACTGCCACTTCTGGGATACAAGCTTAAGAAAATTATCTAAAATACATCCCTCTAAAAACACATATACAAAGATATTTACTGCTACATTGTTTATAGGAGTATAAACCTGGACATAATTATATAACAATAGGAAAATAGCTATGCCAACCATGTATCTACTCTGTGGACTAAAGATTCTGAGTGTATTGTATGCATGTGTTTTTATTTTCAGCACACTGTAATACTTTGACATCTCAAAACATCTTTTCTAGTTGGGGAGAGACTGCCCTCCCTGAGCCTGCCAATTCCTAGACACAGCAAAAGGGCTCAGCCTGGAACATGCTCTTGATAGGCAAACTAACCAAGCCGGAGCCAAACCTCCTCTACCTGACCCCTGCGCCTCAACCTTACTCTGCCTCAATCTTCCCAGGGCCATGGACCAGGCAATCGGGGACACCCCCACAGTCTAGAGGCTGTCAAAATTATTCTAACTAGCCAGTCCTAAGTGTCTCGCCTTTCCTGTGGCAATCTCAATAAAATCCCTGGCCTCATGCTTTCTCCTTGCTCCTTCCTGTCTTCTACCGCCTGACCACTCTGCTGTCTTTCAAAAAACCGAAAAGAATCACAGACACCTCTAAGTTAAGAAATGTCTAAATAGTACTTTTATGAATGAATGAGATGTGGTAAGCACATACTCTGTTAAGGTCATAATTTCAGTAAAATTTTATGTAGTAAACTCCTCTCCCCATTTCAATATACAGTAATGAATCACTTAACAACAGAGAAACATTCTAAGATACACATCAAAAAAAGATAAAATGCATAGTATGGTAAATATATAAACCAGTAAATATATAAACCAGTAACATTATCATTATCAAGCATTATATACATAATTGTATGGGCTGTACTTTAAACATCTGGCAGCACAGTAAGTTTGTTTACAACAGCATTACCACAAATACGTGAGTAATGTGTTGCATTACAGCATTATGATAGCTACAATATCACTAGGAATTTTTCAGCTGCATTATAATCCTATGGGACTACCATCACATATGCAGTCCATTATTGACCCAAATATCATTATGCACGCATGATTGTATATTAAAAGGATTATACACCATGACAAAGTGGTTTTTATTTCTGCAATGCAAGGATGGTTCAATATATAAAAAAGATATGCTATACACCACATTAACAAAATGAAGGACAAACCCACATGATTATCTCAGCTGATGCAGAAAACACAGTGGACAAGATTTAACACCTGCTTATGATAAAATACTCAAAAACTGAATAGAAGAAAACTACTACAACATAATAAAAGCTGTATATAAAAAAGCCCACAGGTGACACCATAAGGGTAAAAAGACTGAAAGACTTTCCTCTAAGATCAGGAGTAAGACAAGGATCCAGGCCTTCATCATTTCTATTCACCATAGTACTGGAAGTCTAGCCAGGGCAACTAGGCAAGAAAAAGAAAAAGTATCCATATTGGAAAGGTGGAACTGAAATTATCTCTGTTCCCAGAGATACAATCTTATACATAAAATATCCTAAAGATTCCACAATTAAAAAAAAATTTTTTTTCTGAATAAACAAATTCAGAAAAGTTTCCGAAAGGAAATTAGGAAAAGTTCCATTTGAAAATAGCATTAAAAACAATAAAAATGTAGGAATAAGCCCAACCAAGGAAGTAAAAGACAACACTGAAAGCTATAAATGGTGCTGAAATACATTAAGATAGACACAAATAAATAGAATGAAATCTCATGCTCATGGGTTGGAAAACTCAACACTGGTAAGGCATCCACGTGATCCAAAATGACCTAGATTCAAGGTAATCTCCATTACAATTCATGCAGAGATATGAAGGGATGGAGAACAGCACGGAGAGCAATTCTTCCAAGACTGAAAGCAGAACCGCCATATGATCCAGCAATTCCACTTCTGGGTGTATGTCCAAAAGAGTTGAAAGTAGGGTCTTGAAGAGATATTTGCACGCCATGTTCACAGCAGCATTGTTCACAACAGTGATGAGACTGAAGCAGTCCACATGTCCATCAACAGATGAGCGGATAAACAACATGGGACATACATGTATAAATTAATATTATTCCACTATAAAAAGGAAGGAAAGCGTGTCACCTGCTCCAAACATGACCTTGTGGATGTTATGCTAGGTAAAACAAGCTGGTCACAAAAAGAAATAGTGTATGCTTCCACTTTTATGAGCACTCTAATGTCAAACTCATTGAAGCAGAAAGTTGAATGGTGGTCACCAGGGCCCAGAGGTAAGTGAAAACGGTAAGTGGTTATTTACTAGGTGCCATGGTTTGAGTATGTCCCTGGAACTCCTGTGCTAGAGACCGAATCCCCAGTACATAAGTGCTGGAAGATGGGAAGTGTGTGGTGAATGGATTAATGCCATTATGAAAAGGGCATGTGACAGTGGACTGACTTCCTCCTGCTCTCTGCCCTGTGGGCACACAGCATTCATCCCCTTTTGCCCTTCTGTCTTCTGCCATCTGAGAACACAGCAAGAAAGGCCTCAGCAGATGCTGGTGCCTTGATCTAGGTCTTCCCAGCTATTAGGACTGTGAGAAGTACATTTCTGTTCTTTATTAATTATGCAGTTTCAGATGTTCAGTTATAGCAGCACAAAATCCACTAAGACAATAGGGTACAGAGTTTCAGTGTTGCAAGATGAAAGACTTCTGGAGAACTGTTGAACGACAATGTGAATATACTACTAAACCGTACACTTAAAAATGGCTAAGATGGTAAATTTCTATTTTACTTTTATTTTTGAGTCAGGGTCTGTGTTATCCAGGGTAAATCATGACTCCCCCGAGCTTTGACTTCCTGAAGTCAGGTGATCCTTCCACCTCAGCCCCAGTAGCTGGGACTACAGATGTGCACCACCACACCTGGTTAAATTTTTAATTTTTTGTAGAGATGAGGTCTCACTATGTTGCCTAGGTTGATCTCAAGTGATCCTCCCACCTTGGCCTCCCAAAGTGATGGATTACAGGCATGAGCCACCAAAACTGGTCCAAAATGGTAAATGTTATGTTACGTTTTCATCACAATTTTAAAAAATTAAATGGGCAGATCAGAAAAAGACTTAGTTGGGAAAATTTACAAAGCTTGTGAAATGTAAGGTTTAAACTATGGTGATTCACTGTATTACTTGAAAGCAGATACTTTGTGAAAAATATTTGAATATTATCATGTGTTACTGCACCACTGGTATCCATAGAGAATTTCATCTGCTCTTGTGAACTTAACTGTCATCAGTTTGAAAAGACATTCTCAAAGATGAAGTATGTAAACTCTCATTAAAGACAAGCATTAACAGATGAAAATATGCCATTAGTTTTGATGACAGGAAACACTTGGAATCCCAATCAAGTAAAATGATAGCCCCCAAATTCTATTATCTTCATTAGTACACCAACTGAAAAAAGTTTACTCAGTATTTGTCATTAAAAAATTTTGTGAAAATATACCTCTCTTATCATGTAACTACTTTGGCCTGAAAACCTAAAATATTTAACAGATTTATCATCTGACCCTTTTACTGAAAATATTTGCTGACCTTTGGCATGGACTATAAACATCCCCACAGCTTAAGAAAAACCAGACCTCGCTAGATTCATTTGGTATTATCTTCTCTTTTTGTATTTCTAGCCAAGCTCTTTGAAAAAAATGGACAGTCTTTCTCTACTTCCTGTTTCTTTGTTTCTAAACGAATTGACATCTTTTCTGAGCAGTTTTAGGGTTTCGAATGTGTTGAGGGGAACGTAGAGATGATGCCTATATACGCACGTCTCCCACTCACAGTAGTCTCTGTCATTAGCAGATTCATTAGTGTGCATTTACTAAAACTGCTGAGGCAATACTGACATACTATTAGCTAAAGTCTAGAGTTTACATTAGAATTCACTCTTTTTGTTGTGCAGTCTAAGGGTTTTGACATGTGTATAATGACATGTACTGCCCATGTATCATGCACAATAATTTCACTATGCTAAACAACTCTTAGGTTCCACTGTTCATTCCCCTCTCTCCCCCCCCAGCCTCTCAGAAACCCTGGCAGCCACTATCTTTTTACACCCGGGTTTTTGCCTTTTCCAGACTGTTACTGTAGTTGGAATTACACAGTACGTAGCCTTTTCAGGTTGGCTTCTTCACGGAGCAATATGCACTTAAGGTTCCTCCATGGTAAAAAATACAGATCTTTTGCTTTAAACTCTGTCTTGCCTCCCTCTTGTCTGTAGGATGACATTCAAACTGACACTAGCATATTAGAGACAACCATGTGACTGCACTCCTGCCTCACAGCACCTTTCCTCACTCAAACCTCATTCACACCCTGTACTTCAGATACACTTCATGACTAAGGCAGCTCACGTCTTCTCCTATCAGGTGTGTCTGACAAACACCAACTCATCCTGCAAAGCTTAACTGTTAGGAGTCACATCTACAAGGCTTTTCCTTATGCTTTCTTATCTTAGGATGCAAGTTGTGTAGCCCAGTGATTCTCAAATTGGACTACAGGCCTATATCTGCAGAAACAGCATCGCTTGGGAACCTTTTAGGAATCCTACACTGCTCGCCAGACCTGCTCAATCAGAAATCCAGGAGTGGGACTTGGGAAGCCCTGCAGGTGAGCCTGATGTGTGCTCAAGTTTGAGAACCACCAATCTATGAGAGAGAGTTTATAAGAGAATCTAGGCTCTCTTAGGTATCTGGCTTTCAGTTTCTTCAAAGGAAATATTGCCTTTTCCTGTCTATTTCACTCATTCACTTTTTCATTAAAAAGTTCGTTTCATTTATATTTTTACAGTACCACTCTAAATACCAAGTCTCTACCTACAGTATTTACATTCTTAATCCAAAAATAAACATGAAAGTCCCTTTTTCCGTATCTTTTGAATTTTTCAAAAGATTCGGCATACTATTAATATTTTGTCCTACTAACATATAATAATGGCCCTTGTTTTCTGGGTGGTGAGAGAATTGTAAACCCTTTCTGAAATCACTTCTTAAAATTTGTTTTTTATTTTTAAAGGTCCTCTAGTGATCTTACCTTAAATACATCCTCTTTTTTTCTTACTATAATTATTATTATTATTATCATTTTTTTTTTTTTGAGTTGGAGTCTCACTCTGTCACCCAGACTGGAGTGCAGTGGCCGGGAGCCTTCCAAGCAGCTGGAACTACAGGCGTGCACTATCACACCCGGCTAATTTTTGATTTATTGTAGAGACTAGGTCTCACCAAGTTGCCCAGGCAGGTCTCGAACCCGTGGGCTCAGGCAATCCACTCACCTCAGCCTCCTAAAGCGCTGGGATTACAGGCTGAGCCACCAAGCCCGGCTTCCTTACTATAATTAATTGACATTAAGTTGTCCAAATTTTTATATTAATCAGTGAAGAATACGTTTCTGGTTTCCTTCGCAAGCTACCTTTGGTTTCTGACTGTCAAACCACCTATCTAATGAATCTTTTGTAAAGTGAGCATATAATAGTTTAGGGTAGTCTCTCTTAGAATGCAGAATCCTTGCTAGACTGTATCCTAGTTCAGGGGTCCCCAACCCCTGGGCCACAGAACGGGTATTGGTCCATGGAATCTTAGGAACCAGGCTGTACAACAGGAGGTGGCCCGCCCATTGTTTTATCTGCCACTTCTGTCCATGTCTTTTTTAAAATGGTGAGTTGTATGATTATTTCAGTATACAGTACAATGTAATAATAATCAAAACAGGACGGACTTAGAGTCTATCCTACTCAGCGATCTATCACAGAAATGAAGAACAGAGTACCATATGTTCTCACTCATAAGCGGGCCTTGAACAACTATGGTAATACTATAAGACAGGGATTGGCTGTTGAGGGAAACTTCCAGGAGAGGGAGGGGCACACCTCATCAACATGGGTGCCTGCACAATCAGCATTTGCATACCTAACCCCGAACTGTACCCCACATCTTTAGAATAAAAGAAACAGAAACAAAGAGCACAATAAATGCTGCGCACCTGAATTGTCCAGAAACCATCTCCCACCAGCCCAGTCCACGGAAAAACTGTCATTCACAAAACCGGCCCCAGATGCCACAGAGGCTGGGGACAACTATCCTGGTTGACACGGTTACTCTGCGGGAAAGCTTTTATTGTGTCAAAACACACATAACATAAAATTTACCATTTTAATCATTTTAAATTGTACAACTCAATGACATTAAGTACATTCACACTGCTGTGTAACCATCACCAATATCCATCTCCAGAACTTTTTCATTGTCCCAAACTGAAACTCTGCACCCATGAAACAAGACCTCGCCGTTAGCTCCCTCCCCTAGTCCCTGATAACTGCCATTCTACCTCCTGTCTCTAAATTTGACTTTTCTAGATACCACATGTAGGTGGAATCATATATTTGCCTTTTGGCGTTCGACTTATTTCACTTACAATGTTGTCAGGGTTTACTTACGATGTAGCATGTGCCAACTTCATTCTTTTTAAGGTTAAATAATATTCTTTTGTATGTACATACCACATCTTGTTTACCCATTCACCCGTCGATGAATGTTGAAGTTTTGTCCATCTTTTTGCTATTATACATAATCCTGCTATGTATTTGGTGTCTAAATATCTGTTCAGTGGCCAGGCATGGTAGCTCACACCTGCGATCCCAGCACTCTGAGAGACCAAGGCAGGAGGATCACTTGAGGCCAAAAGTTCAAGACCAGCCTGGACAACATGGTGAGATACCATCTCTATTTTTAGAGAAAAATAAAAAATATCTGCTCAGGTCCCTGCTTCTAATCATTTTGAGTATACATCCAGAAGTAAAATTGCGGGATCATCTGGTAATTCTACATTTAAGTTTTCGAGGAACCATCATCCTGTTTTCTGCAGCAGTGGCCCCATTTTATATTCTTAACATCATTGTGAGAGAACCCCAGTTTCTGACATCCTCACCAACACTGGTTTTACTTTTTTGTTTTTTTTTTAATAGATATCCTAATGGGTATTAAGTGGTATCTCACTGGTTTCGAATTGTATTTCTTTAGTAGGCTAGTGATGTTAAGCATCTTTTAATATGCTTATGGACCATTTGTATATCTTTGGACAATGTCTATTTAAGAACTTTGCTTGCACTTAAATACTGGTTTTTTTTCTGAGTTGTAGGAGAGTTCCTTATATATTCTGGATAGCAATCTCTTGCAAATAATTTCTTCCATTCTTTAGGTTGCTATTTCATTCCTTTGATGCACAAAAGTTTTTAATTTTGATGAAGTTCAGTTTATCTATTTCTGTTTTTGTAGCCTGCGTTTCTGGTGTCTTACCCATAAATTCACTGCCAAATCCAATATCATGAAGCTTTTCCTGTATGTTTTCTTCTAAGAGTTTGATAGTTTTCACTCTTACATTTAGATCTGCGATCCACTTTGAGTTAATTTTTGTATAGCGTTAATATAAGTAAGGTAAGAGTCCTACTTCATTTTGTTGTCTGAGAATATCAAGTTATTCAACATCATTTATTAAAAGACTGTCCTTCCTCCATTGAGTAGTCTTGGTTCCCTTGTCAAAAATCATTTGTATTAGGGCTCTCTATTCTATTTTATTCTACTGGTCTACATGTCTTACATCACTACCACACAGTTTTGATTACTGTAGCTTTGTGGTAAGTTTTGAAATCAGAAAGTATGAGACCTCCAACTCTGTTCTTCTTTTTATGGTTATTTTGACTATTCTTTGTGCCTTCAGATTCCACATGAATTTTAGGATGAGCAGTATGCTTGATATATAAAGTTTTACATTTTATGTTGTTAAATCTATACCCTTCTTCTTATTATTTCTACTATTTATGTTGACATTTTAAAAACCTTCCTTGCCCTAACATTTGGTATTTAATGTTATGTTTTTAGGCTTTCTATGGTTTCATGGTTAGCTTTCAAATACTTAATTCATCTGTAATATATTTTGGTTTAAGAAGTACAGTATAAGCCGGGCTCGGTGGCTCAGCCTGTAATCCCGCGCCTTGGGAGGCTGAGGTGAGTGGATTGCCTGAGCCCACGGATTTGAGACCCGCCTGGGCAACTTGGTGAAACCTCATCTCTACAATAAATCAAAAAAATTAGCCGGGTGTGGTAGCACATGCCTGTAGTTCCAGCTACTTCTAAGGCTGAGGCGGAAGGATCGCCGGAACCCAGCAGGTCAAGGTTGTGGTGACCAGGAGTGGCCACTGCATTCCAATCTGGGTGACAGAGCGAGACTCCAACCCAAAAAATAAAAATAAAAAAAAAGAAGTACAGTATAGGCCCATCTTCATTTTTTTTTCTTAACAGTAAACCGGTTGTCTTGAAATATTTATGAGAAAATTCCTATTTTCCCCTACTGATATGAAATGCCGTCTTTATCATATGGGAAATCTATTTACAAGTTTGGGTCTATTTTTGAAGTAACTGTTCTGTTTCATTGGTTTTTGTATTCCTACTACCACTAATCTTGTGGTTTTAACATATGCTTACATATGGGCAATAGAAATCTCTGATAATTTTTTTTCAGAATATTTAGTTATCCAAAAGTATTTATTTAAATATATTTTTTCCAGCATATGCTAAATCCCTTCTTTATCCAATTAAGTTTTCATATTCCTTTTTTTTTTTTTTTTTTTTTGAGTCAGAGTCTCACTGTGTCGCTCAGGCTGGAGAGCAGTACCACACTTACGGCCACCGAAGCCTCAACCTGCTGGGCTCAGGTGATCCTTCCGCTTCAGCCTTCCAAGTAGCTGGAACTATAGGTACATGCCACCATGCCCAGTTAATTTTTTGATTTATTGTAGAGATGAGGTCTCACCAAGTTGACCAGGCTGGTCTCGAACCCATGGGCTCAGGCAATCCTCTCACCTCAGTCTCCCAAAGTGCTGGGATTATAGGCATGAGCCACCACACCCGGTCAAGTTTTCATATCCTTAAATAAGGTTTATAGTTTTTTCTCTGTCACCCAGGCTGAAATGCAGTGGCACAGTCACAGCTCACTGCTGCCTCAACCTCCTAGGTTCAGATAATCCTTCTGCCTCAGTCGCCTGAAGAGTTGGGATTGTAGGTACGTGCTATCACATCTGGTTAATTTTTTTGTAGAGATGAGGTCTTGCTATGCTGCCCAGAGTGGTCTCAAACTCCTGGGCTCAAGCAAACCTCCTATCTTGGCCTCCCAAAGTGTTGGGATTACAGGCATGAGCCACCACACCAAGTCATTTTTCCTTAATTTACTAGTAATTTATCAATATTTTGATATTTTCAAAGCATCAACTCTTAGTTTGTTTGTTGCAACTTTCTTCTGTTTTAATGTAAGCATTTACAGCTATAAACTTCCTCTTATAGCACTGCAGCCTACAAATTTTGATACATTTTTGTTTTTATTTATTTCAAACTATGTTCTAATTTCCCTTGGGATTTCTTCTTTGACCCAATGGTTGTTTTACAGTAAGTTTTAAAATTCCCATATATTTGTGGGTTTTATTGTTTTCTTCACCTGTTTATTTCATTGTGATCAGAAATTCTGCATAATGTCAATTCTTTTAAAATTTGTTAAGACTTGGCTGGACATGGTGGCTCATGTCTGTAATCTCAGCACTTTGCAAGGCTGAGACAGGAAGACTGCTTGAGATCAGGAGTCTGAGACCAGCCTGCGCAACATAGAAAGACCCTGTCTCTACAAAAAAATATAAAAATTAGCAGGGCATGGTGACATGCATCTGTAGTCCCAGCTATTCAGTAGGCTAAGGCAGGAGGATTACTTGAGCCCAGGAGCTCGAGGCTGTGGTAAGCCATGATCGTGCCACTGCATTCCAGTCTGGGTGACAGAGTGAGACACTGTCTTAAAAAATAAATAAATAATAAAAATGAGTTAAGACTTGCTTTGTGGCTTAACATATAGTCTATCTGAAGGATGTTCCCGGTATACTTGAGAAGAATGTATAATCTGATGTTATTGGGTAGAGTGTTTTGTACATGTCTGACAGATCTGGTGGGTTTATTATGTGGTTCCAGTCCTCTATTTTCTTATGTATATTCTGTCTGGATATTCTATTACTAAAAGTGGGTACTGAAGTCTCCTGATATTATTATGCTGTTCTTTCTCCTTCAAATTTTGTCAATGCTTGCTTCACATTATTCAAGAAGCCTAAAGTGTGGAACATATTTATCATTGATATATCTTCTTGGTAAAGTGACCATTTTATTATCTACAAATGTTCTTCTTTGTCTCTTATACCAGTTTTTGATGCAAAGTCTATTTTGTGTCGTTATTAGTATAGCCACTCCTATTCCTTTCTGGTGACCACTTAAAAGGATTATCTTTTTCCATCTTTTACTTTCAGCCTATAGGTGTCCTTAGATCTAAAGTGAGTCTCTTGTAGACAGTACATACTGAGATGCTGTTTCTTTATCCATTCAGCCACTTGGTGTTTTTTGATTGTGAAGGTTTTCATCTATGTACATTTAAAGTAATTATTGACTTACTACTGGCATGTTGTTCACTGTTTTTGATATGTCTTGTAGCTTTTTTATCGCTCCTCTCCTCTTACTGCCTTTGTTTCTGTTTCATTGATGTCTTGTGTGATATGTTTTGATTCCCTTCTCATTTTCTTTTGTGTATATTCCATGTTTTATTTGTGATCATCATTACAATTACATAAAACCTCTTAGACATTATAACTATTTTACACTGATAATAATTTAACATCAATTGAACTCTACTCATGGCTCCACATCCCCACTCTATGTTACTTATGTCACAAATGAAATCTTTATATATTACCCCCAATATAGATTTGTAGTTATTTTTTATACTTGTGTCTTTTAAATTTTACGCAAAAACTTGAAATGAATGTATACACCAAGACTCAATAATACAGGTTACTTACTATATTTGTCCATGTACATTGTTCATCTCTTTGCCACAGAACTGTATACTTTTATATGGCTTCATGTTACTGTCTAGTATGCTTTCATTTCAATCTGAAGGACTTTCTTAAGCATTTCTTGTAGGGCAGGTCTAGTGGTTAATGAACACCCTCAGCTTTTGTTTATCTGAGAACGTTTTAATTTCTTCTTTATTTCTGAAGGACAGTTTAGCTGGATATAGTCCTCTTTGTTTATATATATATATTTTTCACTCTAAGAACTCTGAATGTATCATTCTGCTTCTTGCTGGCATACAAGGTTTCTGCTGAGAAATCTGCTGATCTTCTCATAGAATTCTATGGACATGACAAGTTGCTTTTCCCTTGCTGTTTTCAGGATTCTCTTTTTATATAACTTTTGACAATTTGATTATAATGTGACTTAGAGTAAGTTTCTTTGGGCTTGTCCTGTTCAGAGTTCCTTGCACTTCTTGAATCTGTATGCCCATTTCTGTCTTAAAGAAAAGGAAAGTGGGCAACCCCTTTGGGTCCCCTCCCACTTTGGGAGCTTTTATGTCCTCTCAATAAATCCTGCTTTCGCCAAAAAAAAAAAAGGGAAAGGAAAGTTTGGGATGTTTTCAGTCATTATTTCTACAAATGAGCTCTCTAACCCTTCTCCCTCCCTCTTCTTCTAAGACTTCTTCCATAATGCATATATTGATTTGCTTGATGGTATCCCTTAAGTCCCTCTCA
>NW_007245939.1:0-5367 GCF_000164805.1 Carlito syrichta
GACCTTAGAAGACGTCGTGTAGTTTTTTGGGAATTGAGAACACATTTCACCCAGATTCCTTATCATTTTTTAGAAAAGTCTGTGCAGATACCTGTATATGAGGATTTCATTTCCCTAGATTATGTGTCAAAAACCCAAATTCGTGTTTAACCCTTAGCAAGAAACCATGAAGTTTTTTTTGTGATTGCGGACACGTGTAAACCAGATTCCTTATTCTTCCTTTGCAATAGACACTGCAGTTTACTGTATATGAGGACACCCATGATCCAGATTCCTAAACCTGATGGAAGTTTTCTCTTAGCAAGATGCTCTGTAGGTTTTCGGAATGGAGGACTCGAGTAACTAAGATTCCTTATTCCTCTAGAGGAACAGGTCGTGTAATGTTCTGTATATGAGTTCTCCCATTAATTAAATCCCTGCTTCATTCTCAGAAAATCACGAGGCATTTCTTGGTGACCTAGAATTCCAGTTGCTTGGATATCAAGAAAAAGACTCCCGTAAAGTTCTTGTGGCATAGGAACCCAAGATTCCTGGTTCCCTTTTCAAAAAAGCACACTAAAAATGTAGCAACCTAGAAGCCCAGATTGCTGATTAAACCTTATCAAGAGAACTTCTAGATTTAGGCGATTGAGAACTCCAAGAACAGCATTGCCTTTCCGTTCTCATCAAGATGGCCTGATGTTCCCTGTCTATGTGGATTCCAAAAGTCTGTATACAAAAATGCAAATTCCTAGGTGTTTCCTAGGGACGTGAAATCCATGATACCTGGTTACATTTTAATAATTCATACAATATATTTGGCAACTGCAAACCATTTTTATCTCTCCAAATAAAAGTTCAAACCGAAATTTAAGGATTTAATTTCCTTTATATGAAGACTGCTATTACCCACATTCACGACTCCAATCCCTGATTCTTCTTTAGCCGTCAGCAAGAAGCCCTGTAGAGTTTCAGGACTGAAGACTCGTATAACCCAGATTCCTTATTTTTAGAAACAGCCGTGCACTTACCTGTATATGAGTACTCCCTTTCCCAGATACATGCATCGAAACCCTGATGCTTGTTTAGACCTTAGGAACATGCCGTGCAGTTTTTTGGGTATTGAGAACACATGTCACACTGATTCCTTATTCTGTCTTAAAAAAGTCGGTGAAGTTGCCTGTATATGAGGATTTCATTTCCCTATATTATGCTTCACAAACCAAAATTCGTGTTTAGGGCTTAACAAGAAACACTGAGGTATGTTTGGGGATTGCGGACACGTGTAAACCAGATTCTTTATTCTTCCTTAGCCATAGACAGTGCAGTGTCCTGTATATGAGGACACCCATTGTCCAGATTCCTACTGAGAAAACTTGATTGATGGCTATCTCTTAGTAAGACGCTCTGTAGGTTTTTGTGATGGAGGACTCATGTAACCAAGATCCCTTATTCTTCCATAGCAACAGGTCGTGTTGTGTTCTGTCCTTGAGACTCCCATTAATGAAATTCCTGTTTCATTCTCAGAAGGACGCTGAGACATTTCCTGGGGACCTAGAATTCCAGTTGTTGGATATCAAGAGAAAGACTCCCATAAAGTTCTTGTGGAATTGGAACCCAGGATTCCGGGTTCCTTTTCAAAAGGCACACTAAAAATGTGGCAACATACAATCCCAGATTGCTGATTAAATCTTATCAAGAGAACTTGTTGATTTAGGCGATTGAGAACTCCAAGAACCGCATTGCCTTTCCGTTCTCAGGAAGATGCCCTGATTTTCCCTGTCGATGTGGATTCCAAAACTCTGTATACAAAAATGCAGATTCCCAGATGTATCTTAGGGAGGTACAATCCATAATTCCTGGTTACATTTTAATAATTCATACTAAATATTTGGCAACTGCAAATTCTCGGCCTCTCTCAAAATAAAAGTACAAACGGAAATTTAATTATTACCAAGTTCACCTTAAGACCACAGTTACATTCAAATATGGCAAGAAAATAATTTTGTTCCGGGAATCTGGCCTTAGTTGTCCAGAGGAACCTAAGGGACTGCCCTACCAGATAACCGTTTACAACTAACAAGAGGACCAGAAAGTTCCTTTGGATCTTTAATGATACATTTAGCATATCCACGAAACATGTAGCTCTGAAAAATGGAGGGATCCTGAAACCCAGAATGGTGATTAAAACTTATCAAGAGGCCCTGTCGATTCCGGTTAAGGAGAACTTGTGGAACTGGATTTCCTTTTCGTTCTCAGCAAGATGCCCTGATTTTCCCTGTTGATGTGGATTCCACACTCTGTGTACAAAAAGACAGATGTCCAGAATTTTCCTAGGGACGTGGAATCCATGATTCTTGGTTACCTTTAAAAATACGTACTAAACATGTGGCAACTTCGAAACCCTTTTCCCCTCTCAAACTAAAAAGAGTAACGGAAGTGGAAAGATACAGGGTTTACCTGACGACCAGAGTTACATCCAAATATGGCAAGAAGATTTTCTTTGTGCTGGAATCTGGCCTTAATTTTTCTGAGGAACCTAATGGACTTGGAGTGCCCTATACCCGTTTACAACTTTCAAGATGACCAGAATGTTGCTGGAGTCCTGAAATGACGGTTTCGTAATATCCGCATGCTATATTGCTCCAAAATATTTGGGCAGATTGAGCCCTGTTTTCTGTTTCTCCCATAGCAGACACCCTGGAAATTTTATGGATAGAGGACGCGTACAACAAAGTCTCTTTATTCTGTTTTAGTTAGAGGCCGTATAGTGTCCTGTATATGAGGGTTTTCTTTCCCTAGATTCCTGTTTCAAAACCCTGATTCTTGTTTAGCCCTTAGTAAGATGCCATGTAGATTTTTTGATAGAGGAACAGTGGAAAACAGATTTCTTCTTTTTTCTAAGCAAGAGGCCATGCAGTTTCCTGTATATGAGGACTGCTCGTACCCACATTCATGCCTCGAATCCCTGATCCTTCCTTAACCGTCAGCAAGATGCGCTGTAGAGTTTCAGGACTGAGGACTCGTATAACCCAGATTCCTTGTTTTTAACAACAATCGTGCAGTTGCCGGTATATGAGTACTCCCTTTCCCAGAAAGTTGCATCGAAAACCTGATGCTTGTTAGGACCTTAGGAAGACGCAGTGTAGTTTTTTGGTGATTGAGAACACATGTCACCCAGATTCCTTATTCTTTCTTAGGAAAAGTGTGCAGGTACCTGTATATGAGGATTTCATTTCCCTAGATTATGCTTCAAAAACCCAAATTCGTGTTTAGCCCTTAGCAAAACAACCTGAGGTTTTTTTTTGGAATTGCGAACACGTGTATACTAGATTCCTTGCTCTTCCTTAGCAATAGACACTCCAGTTTCCTGTGTATGAGGACACCCATTATCCAGATTCCTAATCCCAAAACCTGATTGGAAGGTATCTCTTAGTAAGATGCTCTGTAGGCTTTTGGGATGGAGGACTCGTGTAACTAAGATACCTTATTCTTCTAGAGCAACAGGTAGTATAGTGTTCTGTATATGAGGACCACCACTATTGAAATTCCTGCTTCATTCTCAGAGACATGCCGAGGCATATCCTGGTGACCTAGAATTCCAGTTGCTTGAATAACAAGAGGAAGACTCCCATAAATTTCTTGTGGAATTGGAATCCAAGATTCCTGGTTCCCTTTTCAAAAGAAACACTAAAAAATGGCGACATAGTATCCCATATTATGGATTAAACCTGATGAAAAGAACTTCTAGAATTCGGCGATTTAGAACTCCAAGAACCAGTTCCCTTTCCGTTCTCAGCACGATGCCCTGATGTTCCCTGTCTATGTGGATTCCAACACTCTGTATACAAAAATGTAGATTCCCAGATGTTTCCTAGGGATGTGGAATCCATGATTCCTGGTTACATATTAATAATTCATATTAAATATTTGGCTACTGCAAAACCATCGGACTCTCCCAAAATAAAAGAAAACACGGAATTGTAAGGTTTACCAAGTTCATCTTAATATCAGAGTTACACCAAATACGGCAAGAAGATACTTTTGTTCTGGGAATCTGACCTGGGTTGTCCCTAGGAACCTAAGGGACTTGTACTACCAGATACTCGTTTACAACTCTCAAGGAGACCAGAATGTTGCTGGAGTCCTGAAATGACTGATTCATAATAACCACAAGCCAAATATCTCTGAAACATGAGACGAGCTCAAATCCCTGATCCGTGTGTATCCCGTAGCAAGACACACTGAGGATTTCTCGTATTGGAGACTAGTGTATCACAGATTCCTTATTTTTCCTTAGTGAGGTGCCGTGTATTGTCCAGTATATGAGGGCTCCGTTTCCCCAGAATCCTGTTTGGAAACCCTGATTCTTGTTTAGTCCTTAGCAAGATGTCATATAGATATTGTGATGGAGGAACCGTGTAAACAAGTTTCTTATTTCTCCTTAGCAAGAGATCATGTAGACTCTGTATATTAGGCCCGCTATTACCTATTTTGCAGCTCCTAAATCCTGATTCTTCTTTAGCCCACAACAGATTGCCTTGACTTTTAGGACTGCAGACTACTATAACGCTGATTCTTTTTCTTCCTTGGCAAGGGGCCCTTTATTTTCCTGAATATTAGGACTCTCCTTAAATTGATCCTGATTCGAAACTATGAACCTTTTTAACCCATTCCAAGATGCCCTGTAGATTTTTGGGATTGAGGACTCGTGTAACCCAGATTCCTCATTCTTTCTTACACAAAGGTCAAGTAATTGCCTGTATATAAGGACTCCATTTCCCCACATTCATGCTTAAAACACCCTGATTCGTGTTAGACCATAGCAAGACGGCCTGAAGTTTTTTGGGATTGAGGACACGAGTAACGCAGATTCCTAATTCTTACTTAGCAATAGGCAGTGAAGTTTCCTGTATGTGAGGACTTCCAGTACCCAGATTCCTACTTCAAAAACCTGATTCGTGGTTACCTCTGAGGAAGACGGCCTGTGATTTTTGGGATTTAGGTCTCATGTAACAAAGATTCCTCATACTTCCTTAGCAATATGTCGTGTAGTTTCCTGTATATGATGACTCCCATTACCCAGATACCTGTTTCACTATGCTGGATGCGGAGACAGTTCCTGGTGACCTAGAATTCCAGTTGTTTTGATATCAAGAGAAAGACTCCCATAATGTTCTTTGAGAACTGGAATCCACGATTCCTGATTCCTCTTCACAAGACCTACACAAATTGTGGAATCATCAAAACACAACAACCCAATTCCGACCTACCTGCCCACAATAATTTTCTGTAGTTTGAGGTCACCTGAATCGAGGGATTTTGTACCAGTATGCCTTTTGGTTCTGGGGAACATGATTATGGTCGTATATATTCCTAGGATACAAA
>NW_007245940.1:0-477 GCF_000164805.1 Carlito syrichta
CATCAACAAGAAATATCTATCCTAAACATATATGCACCTAACATAGGTGCACCAACTTTTATAAAGTAACTCCTAGGAAAATTAAAAGAAAGATATTGACGCTAACACCACCATAACTTGGGACTTTAATACCCCACTCACAACCCTAGACAGATCATCAGAACAAAAAATCAGCAGTGAGATCCAGAACCTCAATGTGACTCTTGACCAAATGGACTTAATTGATAACTACAGAATATTCCATCGAAAGACCACAGAATACACATTCAACTCATACCGCATGGAACGTATTCTAAGATCGACCACATAATTGACCATAAATCAGGTATAAGCAAATTTAAAAGGACCGAAATTTTACCATACACCTTCTCGGACCACAGTGGAATAAAAATAAACATTAACACCAACAAGGTTCCCCCAAAACCCCCAAAGACATGGACACTAAACAGTATGATGCTAAACAACTCCTGGGTCAAT
>NW_007245940.1:932-1959 GCF_000164805.1 Carlito syrichta
GCCCAAATCCAGGACATAGAAGACAAAAAGACAATACAAAAAAATCAATGAAACAAAAGCGGTTCTTCGAAAGGATAAACAAGATTGATGGTCCCCTAGCTAGACTGACCAAGAGGAAGAAAGAAAAAACCCAAATAAGCACAATCAGAAACACAACAGATGAAGTCACATCTGACCATGAAGAAATACAAAAGATCATTAGAGACTACTATGTACACTTATATGGAAAAAGCTTGAAAACCTCAAGGAAATGGAGGACTTTCTATCATCATACAACCTGCCTAGGTTGAAACAAGAAGAAATTGAGACCTTAAATAGACCAATAACAATCAAGGAATTTGACTATGTAATAAGAAAAGTACCTACCAATAAAAGCCCTGGACCAGATGACTTTCAAGCAGAATTCTACAAGACATTTAAGGAGGAGCTGATTCCAATCCTACTGAAGGTATTTCAGGCGATTGAGAAAGATGGAACTCTCCCAAAATCATTTTATGAAGCTAACATCACATTGATACCCAAGACAGGTAAAGATTCAACAAAGAAAGAGAACTACAGGCCAGTGTCTTTGATGAACACAGATGCTAAAATTCTCAACAAGATCCTAGCAAACCGGATTCAACAACACATCTCAAAAATCATCCATCATGATCAAGTAGGCTTCATTCCTGGGATGCAAGGCTGGTTCAACATTCGTAATACCATAAATATAATTAAATACATCAACAGATGTCAAAACAAAAACCACATGATTATATCATTAGATGCAGAGAAAGCTTTTGATAAAATCCAGCATCCCTTCTTGATAAAAACCCTTGAACATCTAGGCATCCAGGGAACATACCTCAAAGTAGTAAAAGCCATCTATGAGAAACCCACAGCCAGCATACCCCTAAACAGACAAAAATTGGAACCATTTCCCCTGAAAACTGGAACAAGATAAGGATGCCCACTCTCACCCCTCCTGTTCAATATAGTATTGGAAGTCTTGGCTCGAGCAATCAGAGAAGAGAAGGCAATCCAGGGG
>NW_007245940.1:2017-59784 GCF_000164805.1 Carlito syrichta
AAATACCTTGGCATCTTCCTAACCAGAGATGTGAAAGACCTTTACAATGAAAACCACAAAACACTGCTCAAAGAAATCAAAGATGACACAAACAAGTGGAAAAATATCCCATGCTCATGGATTAGAAAAATCAACATTGTGAAGATATCCATCTTACCTACGGCAGTCTACAGATTCAATGCAATACTTATCAAATTACCAGCAAAATTCTTCTCAGACCTAGAAAAAACAACACAGGAATTCATATAGAAACACAAATGACCAAGAGTAGCCAGAACAATCCTCAGCGAAAGAAACAAAGCAGGTGGTATCACATTACCAGACTTCAAACTTTACTATAAAGTTACAATCATCAAAACAGCCTGGTATTGGTATAGGAACAGGCATATAGATCAGTGGAATAGAATTGAGATTCCAGAAGCAAAACCTCAATTTCTCAATCAACTCATCTTTAACAAACCCTCCACCACCTACCACTGGGGAGAGGAGAACCTATTCAGTAAATGGTGCTAGGAAAACTGGCTGACCACATGCAAAAGATTGAAACAGGACTCCTATCTATCCCCATACACAAAAATTAACTCCAAATGGATCAGAGACCTAAATGTGAAACCTCAAACCATAAGAACCTTAGAAAATGAAGGACATACCCTCATGGAAATTGGAACTGGCATCCAATTCCTGAACACAACCTGAAACCCACAGACCATAAGGGATAAGATAGACAAGTGGGACCTCATTAAACTAACAAGCTTCTGCAAAGCCAAAGAAATCATCAAGAGAGCAGGGAGACAGTCCACAGACGGGAAAAAGTATTTGCCAACTCCAGGTCTGACAAAGGCTTAACATCTTTGATCTACAAGGAACTCAAATGTGCTGAAAAGAAAAAAAACAAGCAACCCCATTATAAAATAGGCAAAAGATATAAACAGACACTTCACAAAGGAAGATATCTGAACAGTCAACAGACACATGAAGAAATGCTCAACCTCACTAATCATCAGGGAGATGCAAATCAAAACCATATTGAGATACCACCTAACTCCAGTCAGAATGGCAATTATCAATAACTCAAAAAATAACAGTTGTTGGAGAGGGTGTGGTGAAAAGGGAACACTTCTACACTGTTGGTGGGAGTGTAAACTAGTGCAACCTCTGTGGAAAGCAGTGTGACAATTCCTAAAAGCTCTAAATATCAACCTCCCATATGACCCTGCAATCCCCCTTCTGGGAATATACCCTGAAGAACTCAAATCCCTCTATAAAAAGATACCTGCACACGAATGTTTATTGCAGCATTGCTCACAATAGCAAAAACCTGGAACCAACCATACTGTCCATCAAAAGAGGACTGGATTAAAAAAATGTGGTACAGAAACATGATGGAATACTACGCAGCCATAAAAAAGAACAAAATCATGAATTTCACAGCAACCTGGATGGAACTAGAGTCTATAATACTGAGTGACCTCTCACAGAAACAAAGCTCTGAGTATCACATGTTCTCACTCATATAGTGGACCTTGATCATCCAACGCACTACCATAAGAAAATGACTGACAGTGGTGGGAAACTATGGGGGGAGAAGAGGGATGGGACTAATGGTAGTAAACATCTGTCTGGGGATGGGGAGACACCTGTTATCAACAAGGGGGCCTGAATTAACCATATTTGTAGACCTAACTCTTAACTGTACCCCACAATATCATAATAAAAAATATTGATTAAAAAAAATAATAACTAAAAAATTAACATGCTGGAGAGGATGTGGCAAAAAGGGAACACTTCTACACTGTTGGTGGGCGTGTAAACTAGTACAGTCTCTGTGGAAAACAGTGTGGCGATTCCTAAAAGTTCTAAAAATTGACCTTCCATATGACCTCACAATCACCCTACTGGGAATATACCTGGAAGAACTCAGATCATGCTATAAAAATGATACCTGCACATGTATGTTTATCACAGCATTGTTCACAATAGCATAAACATGGAACCAACTGTGCTGCCCATCAAAGGAAGACTGATTAAAAAAAAAGTGGTACATATGCACAATGAAATATTATACAACCATAAAGAAGAACAAAATCATGAACTTTGCAGCAACCTGGATGAATTACAGTCTATAATACTGAGTGACCTTTCATAGAAACAAAGAACTGAGTATCACATGTTGTCATTCATAAGTGGACCTTGAACAATTATAGCAATCCTATAAGAAAAGGATTGACAGTAGCAGGAAACTGTGGGGTTGGGGGGATGGGAAGGGGAGATTGGCAGTAGTGGAAACCTGCCTGGGAAAGTGGGGGCATACCTCATCAACAAGGGTACCTGCACAATAAATATTTGTATACCTTAGTCTGAATTGTACCCCACAATTTTAAAATAAAACATTTAAAAGTTAAAAAAAAGAAAAAGCAATAATTATCAATCTGAATGTGAATGTACTAAATGCACCACTGAAAAGACACAGAATGGCACACTGTATAAGAAACCATGACCCAAATATTTGATGTATCTAGGAGACTAATCTCACTACAAGGGACGCACACAGACTCAAAGTTAAAGGATGGAAAATGAGTTTCCAGGCAAATGGATCACAAAAGAAGGCAGGAGTTATGATCTTAATATCAGACAAAAAAACCTTTAAGCTATTAAAAATTTAAAAAGATACAAACGTACACTACATAATGATAAAAGGTTCAATTCATCAACAAGAAATATCCATCCTATACATATGTGCACATAACACAGGAGCACCAGTATTTATAAAGCAACTACTAAGTAAACTAAAAAAAAGATATTGACTCTAACACTATTATAGCAGGGGACTTGAATACCCCACTGACAATCCTAGATAGATCATTGAGGCAAAAAATAAACAAGGATATTCAGAACCTAAACTTGACACACAATGAAATGGACTTAATGGACACCTACAGATTATTCCACCCAATACCAAGAATATACATTCTATTCATCATCACCATGGAACATACTCCAAGATAGATCACACCATTGGCTATAAATCAAGCGTAAACAAATTCCATAAGGTTGAAATATTGCCATGCACCTTCTCAGACCACAGTGGAATAAAAATTATTATCAATACCAACAAAATTTCCCCAGAGCCCACAAAGACATGGATACTAAACAGCAAGATGCTGAACATCTATTGGGTCAACACTGAAATCAAAGCAGAAATTAAAAGATTTCTGGAAACAAATGAAACTGAAGGTACATCTTACCAAAACTTCTGGGATGCTATGAAATCAGTTCTAAGAGAGGAATTTATATCTCTATGAGCACACATCAAGAAAGATCACAAGTGGAGAGCCTAACAAACCACCTAAGGGAGTTGGAAAGAAAAGACCACCAAAACCCCAACTCTAGCAGAAGAATCCAAATCACCAAAATAAGAGTCCAAATATGGGACACAGAAGACAAAAATATCATAGAAAACATCAACAACACAAAAAGCCAGTTCTTTGAAAGAATTAACGAGATTGATGGACCTCTAGCCAGAATGACCAATAAAAAGAGAGAAAAAGGTCAAATAAACACAATCAGAAATACAAAAGATCAAATCACAACTGATCCCGTGGTAATATAAAAAAAAATTAGAGATTACTATGTACACCTATATGGAAACAAACTTGATAACCTAAATGAAATGGAGGACTTTCTAACATCAGACAACCTCCCTGGGTTGAAACAAGAAGACCTTGAGACACTAAATAGACCAATAACTACCCAGGAAATTGACTCTGTCATATGAAAACTACCTATTAAAAAAAACCTGGACCAGATGGATTTTGGAAGAATTCTACAAAACGTACATGGAGAACTGATACCAATCCTATTGAAAGTATTCCAGGCTTTTGAAAAAGATGGAATTCTCCCCAGATCATTTTATGAAGCTAACATCACACTGATACCTAAACCGGGTAAAGATCCAACCCCCCAAAAAAGAGAATTACAGGTCAATATCTATTATGAACATAGATACAAAAATTCTCAACAAGATTCCAGCAAATCAGATCCAAAAACACATCTCAAAAATTATCCATCATGACCAAGTAGGCTTCATCCCCAGGATGCAGGACTGGTTCAACATTTGAAAGATCATAAGTGTAATTAAAGACATCAACAGACGTAAAAACAAGAACCATGTGATTTTATCATTAAATACAGAAAAAGCTTTTGCTAAAACCCAGCATCCCTTCTTGATAAAAACCCTCAAACACCTAGATATAGAAGGAACATACCTCAAAATATTAAGTGCCATCTACAACAAACTGACAGCTAACATATTGCTAAAGGGACAGAAACTGAAAACATTTTCACTGAGAAATGAAACAAGACAAGGTTGCCTACTCTCACCCCTCTTGTCCAATATTGTGTTGGAAGTCCTAGCTAGGTCAATTAGACAAGAAAAGGAAATCAGGGATATCCAAATAGGAAAAGAGGAAGTCAAGTCGACCTTCTTTACCGATGATATGATTCTGTGCCTTGAAAATCCAAAAGAATCTGTCAAAAACCTGCTTTCATTAAAAAAGGACTTTGGTAAAGTCTCAGGACACAAAATAAATGTGCAAAAGACAGTTGAATTCCTATACACCAACAATAAGCAGACAGAGACCCAAATAAAAAGCACAATCCCAGCCGGGCTCAGTGGCTCAGTCTATAATCCCGTGCCTTTGGGAGGCTGAGGTGAGTGGATTGCCTGAGCCTGCGGGTTCAAGACCCACCTGGGCAGCGAGACCTCATCTCTACAATAAATCAAAAAATCAGCCGGGCGTGGAAGTGCACGCCTGTAATTCCGGCAACTCGGAAGGCTGAGGCGGAAGGATTGCCAGAGTCCAGCAGGTCGAGGCTGTGGTGGCCGGGAGCATTCACTGCACTCCAGTCTGGGCGACAAAGTGAGACTCCAACTCAAAAAAAAAAAAAAAAAAAAAAAACAATCTCATTCACAGTAGCCACACAGAAAAATGAATTACCTCGGCATCTTCCTAACCAGAGAAGTGAAAGACCTTTACAATGGGAACTACAAAATACTGCTCAAAGAAATCCAAGAAGACACAAACAAATGGAAAAATATTCCATGCTCATGGATTGAAAGAATAAACATTGTTAAAATGTCCATCCTACCAAAGGCAATCTATAGATGCAACGCAATACACATTAAACTACCAACATCATTCTTTTCAGACACTGAAATGACAATACAGAAATTTATATTGAAACATAAACGACCACGGATAGTCAAAACAATCCTTAGAAAAAAGAAACAAAGCAGGAGGTGTCACACTTCCAGACTTCAAACTTTCCTATAAGGCTACAGTAACCAAAACATCCTGGTATTGGTATAAGAGCAGGCATATAGACCAATGGAACAGGATAAGATTTCGGATACAAAGTCTCAATTTCTCAACCAACTCATCTTTGACAAATCCTCCAACAATAACCACTGGTGAGAGGAGAACCTATTCATTAAATGGTGCTGGGAAACTGACTGACCACATGCAGAAGACTGAACAGAACCCCTACCTATCATTATACACAAAAATGAACTCTAAATGGATCACAGACCTAAATGTAAAACCTCAAACTATAAGATTCTTAGAAAACGCAGGAGACTCCCTTATGGAAATTGGAACTGGTAGCCAATTCCTGATCAGAACTCTAAGTGCCCATACCACAAGAAATAAGATAGAGAAGTGGGACCTCATCAAACTGATGAGCTTCTGCAAAGCAAAAGAAATTGACAAGAGAACAGGGAGATAGCCCACAGAATGGGGAAAAATATTTGCCAACTGTATATCTGACAAAGGCCTAACTTCCAGGATCTACAAGGAACTAAAACATGCCAAAAGAAAAAACACAAACAGTCCCATTAAAAAGTGGGCAAAAGACATGAATAGACAATTCTCAAAAGAAGATATACAGGCAGCCAACAGACACATGAAAGAGTGCTTAGCCTCATGAATCATAAGAGAAATCAAATCAAAACCACAATGAGAATCCATCTAACCCTAGTAAGAATGGATATCATTAATAAAACAAGCAAAAACAGAGACTGGCGAGGATCTGGAGAAAAAGGAACGTTTCTCCACTGCCAGTGGGAAAGCAAACTAGTGCAACCTCTTTGGAAAACAATGTGGTGATTTCTGACAGAACTAGAAATTGACCTTCCATATGACCCAGCAATTCCCCTTGGGAATATACCCGGAGGAACTCAAATCATTCTACAAAAAAGATACCTGCACACATGTTTGTTGAACTTCTATTCACAATAGCAAAAGCATGGACCAACCCTTCTGCCCACTGAAGCTAGACGGGATAAAACAATGTGGTACATACACAATGGACTATTAACCAGTCATGGAGAAAGACAAACATGGATTTTGCAAGCAACTTGGATGGATTTAGAGTCGATTATACTCAGTGGTCTATCACCGAAACAAAGAACAGAGTACCACATGTTCTCACTCATAAGTGGAACATCAATAACTATCATAATACTATAAGAAAGAGATTGGTAGTAGTGGGAAACTGCCAGGCATGGAAGGATGGGACTGGCAGTTGAATGAAACTGCTCGGGGAGGGAGGGGCATACCTCATCAACAAGGGTGCCTGCATAATCAACGTTTGTATACCTAACCCTGAATTGTCCCTCACTAATCATGAGAGATATACAAATTAAAACCACATCGAGATGCTGCCTAACCCTAATAAGAATGGTCATCATTAATAAAACAGACAACAACAGATGCTGGCCAGGATGCAGAGAAAAGACAACACATCTACACTGCTGGTGGGAATGCAAACTAGTTCAATCTCTATGGAAAACAGTGTGGCGATTTCTAAAAGAACTAGACGTTGACCTTCCATATGACCCAGCAACCCGCCTACTTGGAATATACTCCAAGGAACTCAAATCATTCCACAAATAAAGATACTTGCACATGCATGCTTATTGCAGCATTATTCACAATAGCAAAAACATGGAACCAACCATACTATCCATTGAAACTGGACTGGGTAATAAAAACATGGCACATGTACATGATGTAATATTGCACAGTCATAAATAAGGTCAAAATATGGACTTTGCAGCAACTTGGATGGATTTAGAGTCTACAATACTCAGTGCTCTATCAGAGAAACAAAGAACTGAGTACCGCATGTTCTCACTCATAAACAGACCCTAAACATTTACCATAATACTATAGAAAGGGATTGGCAGTAGCAGAATACTGCCAGGGGGAGGGTAGGCACATAACAATAATAAAGGTATCTGATCTCAAGCCAGGCAAAGTGGGGACCAAAGGGAGCCCAAACTTTACCTGTATGATGTCCACTTGTATACATAACCCCTGAATTGTACTCACATCTTTAATATATATATATATATATATATATACATACATATATATATATATATATATATGAAGAAAGAACAGAGAGGAAAATCATGTATTTACCCCCAACCACCCTTGACGATGACAACTACTTCCATTTTCTACCCTTGAACAACCACTGGCTAAAGGAAGGGAGTAAACACAGTATGTCTCGATGGGATACAAAGAATATCCCTAGATATCAGCAATAAAATATTTTTTTTTTTTAACATTGGGGGTGGGAAAGGAATCCTGGCTTTCTTTCTGAACTTAACCATGAAACACTACCATCAATTACCCCTAAGCAGGAACTTCCACACATCTCTGGCAAGCACAACCGTCCTCTACTTATCTCTTTTACAGATTAGGCACCTTCTGGACTCCACCATGCTCACCAGTGGAGATAATAAGATAAAAGGATTACCCACCTCATAGGGTTACCAGGAGGATTTAATGAAACAATAGATAGAAAATCTCAGTTTCTGATACTGGCAAGGTCTCAATAAGGCTGAGGTGAGTGGATTGCCTGAGCCCGTGGGTTCGAGACCCGCCTGGGCAGCGAGACCTCATCACTACAATAAATTAAAAAATCAGCCGGGCGTGGTAGTGCATGCCTGTAATTCCAGCTACTTGGAAGGCTGAGGCGGAAGGATCGCCGGAGCCCAGCATGTTGAGGCTGCGGTGGCCGGGAGCGGCCACTGCACTCCAGTCTGGGTGACAGAGTGAGACTCCAACTCAAAAAAAAAAAAAATTTATCTAAATTTGTTATTGTTGTGTTTTGGTTTTGATTTCATGTTGTTATTTTTTGCTGTCATAATAGGAATGACAATTAGACCCAGGGAGGTTATGCACCTTATGCAAACACTCATTTCACAGTTGGCATCTGTTTGCTCTGACATCTTGCCCATCTTTCATCTGGTTGTTCATGTAATACTGAATTAGCCTCAGTGGAAAGGTCTCCTTTATATGTGCATGTCGTTAGAATCCTGATCATATTTTCAAAGTGATCACCTTTAATCAAGAGAGACAGGACCTCTGTGTGCAATAGTTCTTACTCAGTTCTGCATTGATTGGTAAAGGTGTTAACGGCACCGGCCTATAATGAATTATGCAGCCCTCAAAGGTCAGCGTTTCCATTATCTCCAACTCCTTCACTAATGAGTCTAAAGTGAGGGAAGAAAGGAGAAAGGGAAAGGCCTAATGTGCCCTTGGAGACAGTTACTTCCAGGGACCACAGTGGGAACCACAATGTGCAGTAAGAGCAGATCAGGACAGCAGGAAGCACGTGATTTCAAGAGAATGATCTTTAGTGTGGAAGGCTATTGACCTAAGTCAGGAGTTCTGGTTCAAGGCATGTCTTTGCTACTAACTTGCTGGATGAACCCTGATAACAGAAGGGAACTAGTATTATTAAGCTTACTCTGCCAGACCCCTAAGTGCATGATTTTATTTCACGTTTTTAACATCACCATGAGGGAGAAATTATTCCCCTTCAATTTACAACGAGTAAAAATTCATCTTGGACTGGTGAATAAACTTACTCAAGGGCACACAGTTGGTGGGTTGTAAATATAGGTTTCAGACTCTGGAAACTGACTTGTTTTCACATCTTATTTGTGCCTAGAATGGACATAAATTATTAGGTCTTCCCAGAATCTGTTCTTTCCACTGGAAACAGCACCTTCTTTCCCAGGAATTTCTTCTGCAGTTCCTACTATGGTGCTCAAATAAGTATGCAACTTTTTAAAAAAATCATGTCTCCCTAATCACATCAAGTCTAAGCCAGCTGATCATGAAACCACATCTCTCATCATTTCTCCCCTCCTAGTTGATTAGTCTAAGCGTAAAACAAGCAAAAGAAAGATTGAAAGGGCAAGCAACAAGACACCACATGCAGAACCCATTTGTGGTCATGTCCCATGCCATGTGGAGAAAGCAGTGTACACTGAAGACTGAAGCAGAAACAAGACACCAAGGCTAGGGGAATCCTGGTGGCACTCAAGTCCTCCATGTCCAGTTTAGCTGCATCTCTACACTGCCTGCCATGTTGTAGTTCAATAAATGGCACAAGACCCTTGCCACAAACTACTTTTTGTCTTCTAAGTTCAGCTACTGGAACTCAAATACCCTAATATAATATCTATCCAACTTGTGATATATGCGTGTATATATATATATATACACACATATATAGATATTTCCTGACTCACAATGGTTTGACTTAAGTTTTTTTATTTATATGATGATGATCCGAAAGGGATTCGCATTCAGTAGAAATGGTACTTCAAGTACCCATTACAACCATTCTGTTTTTCATTTCAGTACAGTGCTCAGTAAATCACATGAGATATGTAACACTTTATTATAAAATAGGCACCGTGTTGGATGATTCTGCCAAACTATAAGCTAATGGAAGGGTTGTTAGCATATTTAAAGTAGGCTAGGCTAAGCTATAATGCTCAGTAGGTGAATTGTTTGGATGCATTTTCAGCTAAGGATATTGTCAACTTACAATGGGCTTATCAGTACGTAAGTCCATTTTATTTTATTTTATTTTATTTTGAGTTGGAGTCTCACTCTGTCGCCCAGACTGGAGTGCAGTGGCCGCTCCCGGCCACCGCAGCCTCGACCTGCTGGGCTCCGGCGATTCTTCCGCCTCAGCCTTCCGAGTAGCCGGAATTACAGGCATGCGCTACCACGCCCGGCTGATTTTTTGATTTATTGTAGAGATGAGGTCTCGCTGCCCAGGTGGGTCTCGAACCCGCGGGCTCAGGTAATCCACTCACCCCAGCCTCCCAAAGGAGCGGGATTACAGGCTGAGCCACCAAGCCCGGCTACGTAAATCCATTTTAAACTGAGGAGCATCTGTATATAATGAGTCAATGCTCATCATTCACAGATTCTATGTTTGAAAGTTTACCTACTTGCTAAAATTTGTGGGTATCCCCAAATAGCCAATACTCAAGAAACTCACAATTACTTGCAGATAAGTTCAGGAATATGAAAATTTGACTCCACTGAAGTGCAGGTTCCCAGCTGTGGCTGAACAGGCATTGCTCTGCCTTCTTGTTTCAGTCCTCATATTTTGTGGTCTGTTTAGAGCCATACTTTTCATATTCTTGTATGTTTTGCTGGTAATTTCACTGTTTAAAATGGCCCCCAGGAGTAGTGCTGAAGCACTGTCTAGTGTCTCTAAGCCCAAGAAGGCTGTGATGTACCTTGTGGAGAAAAGAGGTGTGTTAGGTAAACTTCGTTTAGGATGAGTTCTCATGCTGTTGGACATGGGTTCAAAGTTAATAAATCAACAATGAATACAAAGCAAGGGGTCTTTCAGCAGAAATACACACAAAAATTGAGATTATATATGGATTGGTTAATGAAAATATTGTGACCAGTGGCTTGCAGAAACCTAACCCTGTACTTATTTTCCTTAGGAGTATTTGCTAAATATTTCAGTTTGTGCTAATTTACCATGACTTTATAGAACATAATCACAACGCATAACAAAAATCAATTGTGTGTATGTGTATATATGTGTGTGTGTGTGTATACATACACACAATATATAGATCATATGTACACATATTATGTATACGTGTATATATAGAGAGAACATAAATACTGAGAATAATGAGAATCAACTATGTGTGTGTATATATATATATATATACATATATATATACACACCCATCTGTATACAGTTTATTCCATTATTTGTGTAGTGATGTTCTCTCTATATATACATATGCATATACATATATGTAAATATAAATAAAAAGAACATAACCACAGTGAATTTGAATATATAACCACATATACACATAGTTATATACATGTGTATATACGTATATGTGTGTATGTGTGTAGGGTGAGAGATTTACTGTAAATATTTTCCAACAATCTTTTGAAAATGAATCATTTTGTATGTCAATTTCTTACACTTTCTTGATATCTTTCTTCACAGTTCCATGCTTTCCTCTTAATATTGAGTAAATAAATTTCTGCTGAGTGAAAAGATGTTGATTAGGCAACAGCTTCCTAATCAGATGCTGATGATCAAGCACCTGATATTCATCACCACAGAACACACATCACAGCTCGTCTATTCTATGAGAAGCAATAACAACCATTCCCTAGGATGGAGATTGCCTTATCCTGGTGTTGCTTGTTGTTAGGGGCACCATGATTGAGGAGATGCAGACCTCACTCTGTGTGCCAAATCTTAGGCCTCAAGAGTAGCTTCAAGAGGTAGGTGTGAAGCAGAGAACATGAACTTTGGTGGTCAAATACAAGTACGTGAGCTCAGTTCTTGGCTGCACACACATCAGCAATGAGTCTTGCTAGTCACACAATATTCGCGTATTCCATGAACTGTTTCTTTCACATGAGAAGGTGTTCTAGACTCATCTCTGTGCAGAAACACTCTCTGAGCTGTGTGTCAGTAGGGACGTCCCTGCAGTCACATAGGGGATGGATTGTTCTTAGAGAACAACACACCCTCATTCCCCTTCCTGACACCTACTCGTATAGTATTCAAGGGGAGAGGCTTCTGGATAAGGCTACACAATGTAGCCACACAACATGGCTCAGAGAGGACTTGAGCCTGCTGCTGGGTACCAATCCAGCAGAAATAACCATCCAGAGACAAAGCTAAAGATGCTGGCAGGGATGAAAGGAGGTGAAGTAATTAAAAGCCCCATGAAGAGTCTGTATAAGCAGAAAGGTAAATTATGGCATGATGGGCAGAAGTTATCCTGTGGCTACTTTCATATTATGAGAATAAACATACAACTCCCTGGAGAACCCTTAATGATTTGAGAGCCAGGCCTCCATGGCTGAATCTCCTGTGCTTGAATGGAAGTTGCTGACTCATTAAATTCATTGCACAAAAGATAATGACTGCTTATACAGGGATCCAGACACTATTTAGTGTCTGGGACTTTGCTTATATTGTCACACATTTAATTCTCTCAATTGTCCTAGAGAGTGGGCAGCTAGAATTATACTGAAGAGGAAATCAAGGCACAAAAGCTAAGTGAATTGTACAAGGTCACGTTGGCAGTGAAGAGGAAAGCTAAGGCTAGAACGCAGGTCATTTGATGATAAACCCAGAGTCCTTTCCTCCCATCATCACTGACCATATGAGACCTGAGGATGCTAAGTCCTGTTTGGAGCATGCTCTAGATTTCTTCATCAGGGACCAGTACTAATAAGCATAATTGCCCCTATGAGGAGCAAAGAAACTGGAAATCTACAACAGAGCAAATATCATGCTGGACCCAAACAACTTCTCATGAGATAGTGGAAAATGTCTTTAAATATTCCCCCAGATGATTCCAATGCACATACAGGCTTGAGAACCACTGACCTACAATAGTTTTTTTTCAAACTTTGGTATACATCAGAATCACCTTGAGGACTTGTTAAAAGAGATTGCTGGACCCCGTTCCCTGAGTTTCTAAGTCAACAGGTCTGGAGTGGGGCCCAATAATTTTTATTGTAATAAGATGCTGCTGGTCCAGGAACCACACTTGAGAAACACTACTTGAGAACCCTTGAGCTGCAGCATGACAGGCTCAGTTCTCATCTATCTCTCTTCTTTGGACCTGCCATCTCTAAGGACGTTTCTTTCTAATTAGTCCCCCTCTATGGGGTATACTCTGTGGGACAGGCTTTGACTTCTCCTTAGTAAAGTGTGCAATTTTTTTAAGGTGACCCCAGAAAAAGTTTAGGTCAAAACCATATCTGTCTATCCAGCTGTGCTTGAAATAAAGCTAATATTTCTGATGCCTTGTAGAATTTTTCAGTTGATTCTGTCTGCAAAAAAGGAGGGTGAATGTGTTATTCATAGGTCTACTTCAAGTTACAGCAATAAAGAACAAAATGTTCTTTCTTTTTTTTTTGAGTTGGAGTCTCCCTCTGTTGCCCAGGCTGGAGTTCATGGCACTCTCACAGCCTCCACAGCAGCCTTGCTGGACTTAGGCAGGTCCTTCCTCCTCAGCCTTCTAAGCAGCTGGAATTACAAGCACATGCCACCACACCCAGCTAATTTTTTAATTTATTGTAGAGATGAGGTCTCACTAAGTTGCTCGGGTTGGTCTTGAATCCCTAGACTCAGTCAATCCTCTCAGCTCAGCCTCCCAAAGTGCTGGGATTACAGGCTTGAGCCATTGTGCCCAGCCAATAACAAAATGTTCTAAACTTTGAGTCCAATGCTAGATTGGATGAGACTTCTGGGACTCTTAGTGTAAGGGTAAGTGTATTTTGTATGTGTGAACAGGAAGGTGGGCTGTGATAGGTGGAATTATTAGCCCCAGTGCTATGTTCCTCGTAGCAGTGTCATAAATGCATACCCTAGCCAGGGCTTCAAAGTGTGTGGAGGTTGCTATGTTGTGCCTTGACTTTACTTATCTCCATGAGATGATAGCAAATGTGACGTGATCAAGATTTAAAATGTGCCTGCCTGTTGGAGGTTTTCATTCTTGTACTTCTGCACAACATCACTATAGAAGGAGCATGTTCTAGAAAGCCAGCCCCCTCTGATCTGAGCCCCAAAAGGAGATATGTGGGACAGAACAGATCTGACCTGAAACCCCAAGCAAAGCCATCCCAGACAATCTATGGATGCTTGAGCTAGAAGTGCATACTTCTTATTAAATGCCACTGCATTTTGGGATGGACAGTTATGTGTATTCATATAATAGTCATTGACTAATGCAAGAGGATTAATATAAATCTGGAATGAAATTTATAAAGAATCAAAAGAGTGAAAATATTTAGAGAAATTATGAGTGTATTAGTCAACTTCTCCACATAGCTGTGATATAGCTAGATATCTATAATATATAATAATAGATATATCCATTATTTATCTATATCTATGTAATCTATATTTATATATCCATATCAAGAGATTTATTACAAGGAACTGGCTCACATAATCATGGAAGCTGACAAGATCCAAGATCTGTAGTCAGCAACCTGGTGAACCAGGAGAACCATTGGTATAGCTCCACTTTAAAGGCTAGAGACCCAGAGTGACCCAATGTTTTAGGTGAAAACAGGGGAAACAAAAAATGATGTATTAGTTTGAATACCATCAGGCAAAAGGAGTTCCTGCTTACTCAAGGGACAGGCGGTCTATTTGTTCTATTCAGGCCTTCAACTGATAGGATGAGGCTCCCCCACATTGAGGAAGGCAATGTGCTTTACTCAGTCCACCAATATAAATGTTAATCTTATCTTTAAAAGTCCTCATAGGCACACCCCAAATAATCATTGATTAAATTTCTGGGCACCCCATGATCCAGCCAACTTAACATATAAATTAACCATGCCAATGAGCTAGAAAATTCCCAAAATTAAGAAATCATAAGACCAAATATAGAAAAAGCTCATAGACTCTAAAAGAAAAGAAAGACCTACAACTAGACATATTTAGTGAGTCTGAAGCACTTAAAAGACAAGGAGGAAAATTTTAAAACAAACACACACACACTCCAAATATCTACTGCTATCAAGAGACCCACTTAACTCACAATGACTTTCATAGACTCAAGATAAAAAGGATGAAAAAATATAAATCTTCCACATGAATGAAAACCAAAACCGAGCAGAAGTAGCTATTCTTATATCAGGTAAAACAGACTTTAAATTAATAACAGCAAAGACAAAGAAAATCATTATATAGTGATAAAGAGATCAATCCAACAAGAAGATATAGAAATTTTTAAATATATATGCACCTAACTCCAGAGCTCTCAGCTTTATAAAACAAATTCCATTAGACCTAAGAAAAGAGATATAGCAATACAATAACAGTGGGAACTTCAACACTCTACTTACAGCAATGGACAGATCATCAAGGCAGAAAGTCAATAAAGAAACATTGGACTTAAACTGAACTCTAGAAAAAAATGACTCTAACAGACATCTACAGAACATTCTACCTCAGAACTGCAAAATACACACTTTTTGCTTCAGTATATTTTCCAAGATAGACCATAAGATAGACCACAAACTGAGTCTCGATAAATTTTTAAAAATCTAAATTATATTAAACACGTTCTCAGATTGCAGTGGCATAAAACTAGAAATCAACTCCAAGAAGAACTCTCAAAACCAAACAAACACATGGAAATTAAGCAATCTGCTTCTGAATGATCCATGGCTCAATAATAATAAAATCAAGATGGAAACAAAAAATTCTTGAAATGAATGACAAATTACACAAGCTATCAAAATCTTTTGAAACAGCCAAACCTGTGCTCAGAGGAAAAATTTATAGCACTTAAGGCCTACATCAAATAGGTAAAAAAAAAAATCACATATTGGCAACCTACTGTCACACATCAAGGAACTAGAAAATAGAAATAATCCAAACACAAAGCTAGCAGATGAAAAGAAATAACAAAGATCAGATCAGAACTAAATGAAATTGAAACAAACAAAAAAAGATCAGTGAACACAAAGTTGGTTCTTTCATTGAAAATATAAGCAAAATTGATAGACCATTAGCTAGAATAATTAAGAAAAGAAGAGAGAAGATTCAAATTAGTTCAATCAGAAATGAAAATGAACGTTTGTATACCTAACCCTGAATTGTACCCCATCTCTTTATAATAATGCAAAATTTAAAAAATTGTTTTAAAGAAATGAAAATGGACACATTACAACCGATACCACAAAAATGCAAAAGACCATATGAGATTATTATGAACACCTATATGCAAACAATTAGGTAATCTAGAAGAAAGGGATAAATTCCTGGAAACAAACAAACTTCTATCATTGAATCAGGAAGAAATATCAACCCTGAACCAATAATGAGTAGCATGACTGAATCAGTAATGAAAAGTCTCCCAACAATAACAACAACAACAAGCCCTGGACCTGACAGATTGACAGCTGAATTCTACCAGATTTTCAAAGAAAACATAGTATTAATCCTATTGAATCTATTCTATAAGATTGCGAAGGAGGGAATTCTTCCTAACTCATACTACAAAGCCAGTATCCTCCTGATACCAATGCCACGAAAACACACAACAACAAAAAGAAAAAGGAAAAGAAAGAAAAGAACACTACAGACAAGTAATCCTAGTGAACATAGATGCAAAAAATATTCAATAAAATACTAGCGAACTGGATACAACAGCACATCAAAAAACAAATTTATTATAATCAAGTGGATTTTATCCTGGGGATGCAAGGGTGATTCAACAAACACAAGTCAATAAACATGATTCACTATATAAACAGAATTAAAAACAAAAATCATAAGATCATTACAATAGATGCAATAAAAGCATTTGATAAAATCTAGCATCCCTTTATGATAAAAACCCTCAGCAAAATAGACATAGAAGAAACATTCCTCAAAATAATAAAAGCATAGATAACAACCTCATGCCAACAGCTTACTGAATGGGGAAAAGTTGAAAGCATTCCCTCTAAGATATGGTACAAGGATAGGATGTCTACTTTCACCACTTCTAGTCAACATAGTCCTGGTAGTCCTAACCAGAGCAATCAGGCAAGAAAACAAAATACCAGGTATCCAAATTGAAAAAGAAGAATTAAACTATCTCTGTGTGCCAATTATACAATTTTTTTAAAAGTTGGAGTCTCACTCTGTCACCCAGGCTGGAATGCAGTGGCTTGCTCACAACCACTGCATCCTAGACCCGCGGGTTCAGGCAATCCTTCCACCCTCAGCCTTTCAAGTAGCTGGAACTACAGCACACACCACCATGCCGAGCTAACTTTCTTTATCTTTATTGTAGAGATGAGGTCTTGCCAAGTTGCCAAAGCTGGTCTTGAACATGTGGGCTCAGGCAGTCCTTTTACCTCGGAATCCCAAAATACTGAGATTACAGGTGTGAGCCACTGCACTCAGCCAGATATGATCTACACCTAGAGAACCCTAAAGACTCCTTTGAAAGACTTCTGGACTTAAATGAATTTGGCAAAATCTCAGATTACAAAATCAACACACAAAAATCAGTAGCACTGTTATACACCAATAATGACCAAGCCTAGAATCAAATCAAAAACTTAATACCATTCACAATATCTGCCAAAAAAATAAAACACCTGGGAATATATTTAACCAAAAAGGTGAAAGATCTCTACAAGAACTACAAAACACTGATGATAAAAGTCATAGCAGACACAGACAAATAGAAAATTATCCCATGCTCATGGATTGGAAGACTCAACAATGTTAAAATGACCATACTACCCAAAGTAATCTAGATCCAACACAATCCTTACTAAACTACCAACATCATTTTTCACAGAATTAGGAAAAAAATCCTACAATTTATGTGGAACCAAAAAAGAGCCCAAATAGCCAGGGCAATCCTAAGCAAAAAGAACAAAGCTGGAGGCATCATATTACCTGACTTCAAATTATACTATAAGGTTTTAATAACAAAACAATATGGTACTGGTACAAGAGCAGACACATGGACCAATGGAGCAGAATAAAGAGTTCATAAATAAACCCAAATACCTAAAACCAACTGATCTTTGACTATGCAAACAAAAAGTACAATGAGTAAAGGATAACTATTCAACAAATGGTGCTGCAAAAATTAATTACATGCAGAAAAGTGAAATTGGATCCCTATCTCTAACCATATAAAAAAATTAACTCACGATGAATTAAAGATCTAAATGTCAGACCTGAAATCATAAAAATCCTTAAAGAAAATCTAGGAAAAACTCTTCCTAGGAAAACAATTTATGGTTAAAACCCCAAAAGCAAATGCAATAAAAACAAAAATATTTAAATGGGGCTTAATTAAACTGAAAAGCTTCAGCACAGCAAAAGAAATAATCAATTAGCAGAGTGGGAGACTGTCAGGGGAGGGAGATGGGACTGGCAATTGAGGGAAACTGCTAAGGGAGGGAAGGGCTTACCTCATCAACAAGGATACCTGCATAATCAACGTTTGTATACCTAACCCTGAATTGTATCCCACATCTTTATAATAAAAAAATTAAATTTAAAAATGAAATAATCAACAGATAAATAGGCAACCTACAGAATTGGAGAACATATTTGCAAACTATACCTCCAACAAAGTACTAACATCTAGGATCTACAGATAGTTCAAACAATCAGCAAGAAAATAGTAACAATAACCCCATTAGAACTGAAAAAATTGCATAAACAGATATCTCTCAAAGGAAAATATATAAAATGGCCAACAAACATATGAAAAAAAATGCCCTACATCATTAATCATCAGGAAAATGCAAATTAAAACCACAATGGAATACCACCTTTCACCAGTCAGAATGACCATTATTAAAACATCAAAACACAATAGATGTTGGCAGGATGCAGTGAAAAGGGAATGTTTACCCTGTTGGTTGGAATGTAAATTAGTACAACATCTATGGAAATCAATATGGGGATTTCTCAAAGAACTAAAAGTAGATCTACTATTCAATTCAGCAATTCCACTACTTGGTATCTACCCAAAGAAAGAGAGGTCGTTAACCAAAAAAGACACATGCACCTGCATGTTTATAGCGGCACAATTCACAATAGCAAAGATGTGGCATTAATCTAAATGTCTATCAATTGATCATTGGATAATGAAAATGTGGTATATATACTACGAAAAGAAAGCCATAAGAACAAAATAACCGGGCTCGGTGGCTCAGCCTGTAATCCCGCGCTTTGGGAGGCTGAGGTGAGTGGATTACTGAGCCCGTGGGTCTCAGACCCGCCTGCGCAAAATGGCAAGACCTTATCTCTACAATAAACCAAAAAAAATCAGCTGGGCGTGGTAGAGCGTGCCTGTAATTCCGGCTACTCGGAAGGCTGAGGCGGAAGGATCACCGGAGTCCAGTAGTTCGAGACTGCTCCTGGCCACCGCACTCCAGTCTGGGCGACAGAGTGAGACTCCAACTCAAAAACAACAACAACAACAAAGAACAAAATAATGTATTTTTCAGCAACTTGGATAGAATTGGAGACAATTATGCTAAGTGAAAAACACAGTAATGAAAAACCAAATACTGCATGTTCCCACTTATAAGTGAGCTAATTATCTGCAAAAGCATACTGAATGGCATAAAGGATTTTGGAGACTCAGAAGGGGGAGAGTGGGGTAGGGAGAGGGATGAAAAGTGACTTACAGGATACAATGTGCGTTAGTGAGGATGACCAGTATACTTAAAGTCCAGACTTCTTCACCACTATACAGGCAGCCATACAATAAAAAAAAATCATTTGTACTCCTAAAGCTATTTAAAAAAATTAAATTATATTTAAAAAGTAAAAATAAATGTTTATAGTAGGTTAAGTGCAAATGGAAAAAAATAGCCTTTAAAGAAGTGATGTCATGGTCAGTCTCTCATCTTTGGCTGTCTGTGTCAAATCCAGCTAGAACTATTACCAGCAACATATGATTGGGCAAGCTACATAACTTCTCTGTGCCTCAGCTTCCTTTCCATAAATAACGCTAATGATAATTATAATAGCTACCTGTATGAGGGTCTTCATGAGGAGTAAATAAATTGATACACACTGAGTATCTAGAATCACAACTGGCACATAGGAAGTGATATGTAAGTGTTCACTGCTATTAGTTATCAGGCTTTTGACATTAGCATCAGATGCTTGCAGAAAATAGCAAAATATTTTTAAGTTTTGTGTGGTGAAAATTTTGAACTTATATTTTACATTCCACTAACTATAATGCAAAATTAATGTAAAAATATAGTATTGAAGATTTTAGACCTCACAATATTTACCTCTAAAAGGTCCTTCATGAAAATATTCATGGAATGAAAGATAGAGCAAGAAATGAGCAGGTCGAACTAACGGTTAGAAATGCAGTAAAAGTCAACATGGTTTCTAAATAGTGACCAAAAAGACGAGGAAAGACCAAGCATATCTGCAACAGCACAAAGTTAAATTTCATAATAAAATCAATATTGTAGGGATGCATGGCTGAGTAGTTATGAGAGAGATGAGGGAGCAGAGTAGGGTCAGAGAGTGCTAAGTATTTCCCTTTTTTCAAAGAGAAAACATTGATATTCATTTAATGACATAAAATATCTATTGGACTCCTGGGATATGGCATGTATTATTCTAGACAGTAGAGATATATCAGTGAACCAGACAAAGACCTCTGAATCTTTGAAACTTACATTCTAGTGTGTGTGGTGCAGGAGGAAGAGATGAGAGACAAATAAATAAATAACAGTAAATGTAAGTCAGTACATTTTTGGTATGTTAAAAATTTAAATGGACTTCTAAGTTTCGCTCCAAAATGTAAAGAGCTTAAAAATTGCCACTCCACTTCCTACAACAACAACAAAAATATTGGACAAACTAAAAATAAATCACTTTTCTTGGACCCATTAGAGAACTGAATTTATAAGGCATATCACCACCCTGAAGAAACCAACAAATCCAGAAAGTAACAGCCAAGATCTGCTTATCTGAAGCAGGAGCCACCAGAGCTGTGAACTTGTAGGATAATTAAACGGGTATTTTCATGAATTTTGGGAGGCTGAATGTGGACTAGCCTAAAAGTGAGAAGCTCCTAGGAAGACCCCAGTCTCAGAGGGACCTGGCCCGTTCATGAGTTTTATCTCCGAGAATCTCTTCTTGTGATAAAACCCCAAGAAAGAGCCCCTGATGGCTCTTACAGGGGAAAGATAAGAGTAATTCTTTTTTATTTTTATTTTATTTTATTTTAAATGTGGGGCACAAGTTAGGATTAACCCCACAAGTGGGCTGCATGCAGGTGAAATTCAGGTTATTCCCCCACTCTCTTGATGGTTTCTTTTGCTGTGCAAAAGCTTTTCGATTTGATGAGGTCCTACTTGGGAAGAGTAATTCTTATGAAACACCTTCAAACCTTCTCTATAACAAAGACTTGCTTCAGAGGAAAAGTCTTTGTCAGAGTCTTACCTCAGAGTCCCAAGGAAAGGCCTTTTCTGTAGCTTCAGCCCCATCTAGACTTCATGACTCACCTAAGGGGGATGCTACATAAGAAAAAAAAAAAAAAAACTAGTGAAGGTCACAAGCTAAAGACAATGGCCCACTAAAGAATGGAGATCTGATAGGAAGACTATAGAACACTCCCTTTCTTACTTCTAAAAGAGATACAAGAGACATGCTCTTTCTGAGGAGGAGTACTTAGGGAAGCCCAAAGTCAAGAGTAAAGACAAAATCAAAAACATTAGAAGAATTTGAAGGCTTTAACACTTATCTCAGAGAAAATTTTTCAAACCCGCCTCCTATCCAGATTTAAATAAATCCTCAGCCTATAGACGTGTTTACCTCTCTTCCTATTACCTGATAAAACATTAAATATGTCAGTATGTACTCTTAATGTAATATAATAAAATTGGCACTTTACCTCTGTAGTCTTTCTTTCAAAATTCATAACCCCAGTCTAATCGTGAAAACAAAACAACAATCAGACACATATCAATTAAGGTACATTGCTCAAAATATTTGATCAGTACTTCTCAAAACTTTGAAGATTACCAAAACATGGAAAGTATGAGAAACTGTTGCTGCCAAAAGGAATCTATGGAGACATGACAACTAAATGTAATGTGATATCCTGGATGTGTTACTGAAATAGAAAAAAAGACATTCAGGAAACACTAAGAAAATCTTAATAAAGTATGGACTATAGCTAATAATCAGATATTAATGTTGGTTCATTAATTGTGAAAACGCAGCATACCAATGTAAGAGGTTAATAATAAGGAAAACGGGGTGTGGGATGCATGGGGGAATTCTTCAGGCTATCTTCAAAATAATCTTAAATGTTCTAATATTAAAAACATATTTTCTAGCCGGGCTCGGTGGCTCAGCCTGTAATCCTACGCTTTGGGAGGCTGAGGTGAGTGGATTGCCTGAGTCCATGGGTTCAAGACCCACCTGGGCAACTTGGCGAGACCTCATCTCTACAATAAAAAAAAATTAGCCGGGCACGGTAGCGCTTGCCTGTAGTTCCAGCTACTTGGAAGGCTGAGGCAGAAGGATCGCTGGAGCCCAGCAGGTCGAGGCTGCGGTGGCCAGGAACGGCCACTGCACTCCAGTCTGGGCGACAGAGTGAGACTCCAACTCAAAAAAACCCCAAAAAACATTTTCTTAAAAAGCAACTTGAGCCACTAGGATATAATTCAGTCCACATACTGGTACCAGCTCTTGAGTGAATTTCCCTATTAATCTTGTGCTTAAAAAAAAAAATTATGGGAGATTCACACATAGAAAGGTATGAGAATTAACATTCTACTGACATAGTTAGCTAACATGGTCAAAATGAGTGTGCTAAAACATATGTCACCATGTCCTCCTGACAATACAGATATCTATAAGCTTTCTAAAATAAGTGTCATAAATTATACACTAAAATTATGTTATTTTCCCATTAGCCCCTCAATAGCTCGCTCAAAAGCTTTATAAAAAATAGAGATGGAATGGGATTAACGGTAGTAAATACCTGTCTGGGAACGGGGAGACACCTCTTATCAACAAGGTTGCCTGAACGAAGCATATTTGTATACCTAACCCTTAACTGTACCCCACAATATCATAATAAAAATATTGATTATAAAAAAATAAAAAAGCCGGACTCGGTGGCTCAGCCTGTAATCCCGCGCCTTTGGGAGGCTGAGGTGAGTGGATTGCCTGAGACCGCGGGTTCGAGACCCGCCTGGGCAGCAAGACCTCATCTCTACAATAAATTAAAAAAAAAAAAATCAGCCCGGCGTGGTAGCGCATGCCTGTAATTCTGGCTACTTGGAAGGCTGAGGCGGAAGGATCGCCGGAGCCCAGCAGGTCGAGGCTGCGGTGGCCAGGAGCGGCCACTGCATTCCAGTCTGGGCGATAGAGTGAGACTCCAACTCAAAAATAAAAATAAAAATAAATAAATAAAAATAAAATAAGAAAAAATAATAAAATAAAGTTTACATTAAAAAACAAACAGAAACGCATACTTATTATTTAACTTATGTTGAATGCCAAGAATGCATTTGCTTATTTCGAATAATAAAAAAAAACTATGTAAAAAAAAAAATAGAGATGGAGAAGAATCTTCATTTTAAAAATGTGAAATGAGCTCATAAAAAAAAAGAAAAGTAGAGCCGAGTAAGTTGATAAGGGTTGGGGATTTGGGGAGATGGATCTGGAAATGAAGAGGGAGACAGCCAGTACATAAGGTGATCAGAGTAGGTCTAATTTGAGAGGATGAGATTTGAGCAAAAATATGAAGGGGATAAGAGTTAGTTATAATGATATCTGGGGAAAAAGCATTCCAGGCAGAGGGAACAACCAATGCAAAAGTCCTAATGTGAAAATGTGTTGTGAGAATGTATTAGATGAACAGCAAGGAGGTTAGTGTAGCTGCAGAGAAGTACGGGGGAGATAGCAGGAAATGACGTCAGATCACGCAAGGTCTTGCAGGCCACAGCAAGAACTCAGACTTTGTCTCTTAGTGAAATGGGAGCCCTTGCAGGGACTTGAGCAGAAAAGTGGCATGGTCTAATCTTACAGTTTAAAAGACTGGTTGTTTAATGAACATCAACTCACAGGAGACATCCATTAGAAAGTGATTGCATTAATTGGGGATAGGTGATAATGGCTCAGATAAGTGATATCAGTGGAGGTGGTAAAAAGTGGTGAGACCCTGGATCTACTCTAAAAATAGAGCCAGTATTATTCCCTGATAGAGAGTATGTGGACTATTCAGATGAAGAGAGGAATTAAGAATGACTCCAAACTTTTTAGCTTGAGTAACTGGAAGGATAGAAGTTGTCATAAATTGAAATGGAGAAGTCTTCAAGTGGCTCAGTTTTGTAGAAAGAAAGGTAAGAAGATCTTAATAAAGATCTTAGGAAAAATCAATAGATTAAATAAAGCTCTACAAGGGAGTGAGCTAGAAATATAAGAGAAAGGACAGCTAGACAAGTGGGACCTCATCAAACTGAAAAGCTTCTGCAAAGCAAAAGAAACCATCAAGAGAGCAGGGAGATAGCCCATAGAATGGAAAAAATATTTGCCAACAGTATATCTGACAAATTCCTAACATCCAGAATCGACAAGGAATGCAAACTTGTTGAAAAGAAAAAACACCTAACCAATAAGGGTATCTGCACAATAAACATTTGTATACTTAACCTTGAATTACACCCCACATATTTAAAACAAAAAAATTTTTTAAAAAGAAAGAAAAAACAGACAGACCTGTTGAAAAGTGGACAAAATATACTAATAGACACTTCTCAAAATAAGACATACGAGCAGCCAACAGATACACAGGAAAAAATGCTCAACCTCACTAATCATGCAAATTAAAGCCACACTGAGATACCACCTAACTCCAGTTAAGATGGCCATCATCAATAACTCAAAAAACAACAGATGCAGGAAAGGATGCAGGGATAAGGGAACACTTCCACACTGTTGATGAGAGTGTAAACTAGTACAACCTCTGTGGAAAATAGTTTGGTGATTCCAAAAAGATCTAAAAGCTAACCTTCCATATAACTCCATAATCCCTCCTCTGGGAACATACCCAGAGGAACTCAAATCACTCTATGAAAAAGATACCTACACATGCATGTTTATTGCAGCATTATTCACAATAGGAAAACATGTAACCAACTGTGCTGCCCATCAAAAGAGAACTGGATTAAAAAATGTGATACATATACACAATGGAATATTACGCAGTCATAAAGGACAAAATTATAAATTTCAGAAGCAACCTGGATGGACTTAGAGTTTATAATACTGAGTGATCTATCACAGAAACAAAGAACTGAGTTCCATATCGTTCTCACTCATAAGTGGACCCTGAACAATTATCATAATACTAAAAGAAAGAAATTGGTAGTAGTGAAAACTGTCAGGGGAAGACACTTCATCAATAAGGGTGCCTGATCTGAAACCAGGTGACATGGAGACCAAAGCGAGGCCCAAACTTTACCTACATAAAGACCTTTTGTATTCCTACCCCTGAATTGTATCCCACATCTTTAAAATAAAAATTAAAAATTAAAAAAGAGAAAGGACAGAGAATGGGGTGTATGAAATTAAAATTTTGTAGACTTTGCAGCTATTGTTAGCAACAAGATCTAGAAAATATGAGCAAAAATAATTATTTTAAAAATAAATATAAGTATCTGCCTTAATAATGAGATACATTTAAAAGCTAAATATAAAATCAGAGATAAAGATATCAAACATGAACAATGAGAAAGCTAAGTACAATGTTTATATTCAAGGCAAAAACAACACAGAGGAATAAAGAGATTTTGTAAATCAGCAAAATAAATAATAGCTGAGGAAGATATAACAATCATAAGATATATTTACCAAGGGTATAGACTCAAAATATTTAAAAGCAACAATGGACAGAAGCATGGATGACAGAAACATCCAATTTTGTATTTGGATATTTTAATTTATATAAGCAGTCACAGAAAATTACATTTAGAATAAATCTTAACACTTTTCTAAGCTTGGACTGACATGTGCATATACCCAATACAAAACATTTGCAGTTGCCTCTCAACATCATGAGGCATTTGCAAAAGTCAGCAATTGTAGACATATAGAAATCCTGAGTCATACTCCAAAACAAATTTTATTTTATATTATTATATTATTCTAGATTTAAATAATGGTATTATAAATCATTAATAAAAGATAGTTAATTAAATAATTTCTTATATCTACAAAACGAATTCCAAATAACGCATTTTTTAAGTTGAAATCATAGGGAAAATTATAAACTATCTAAAGCTGAGTGAAAGTGAAAGCACTACAGGTCAATAATGTGGTGTACAGTAAAGCAATTACAGGACATTTTATAGTTTTAAATACAATCATCATACCATAAGAAAAATTAAAAACATGTGGAATTAGCTTTCAAATGGAAGAACTAGACAAATAGCAAGATAGAAAAACTGAAAAGACAAGAAAGAATGAAATTATTAATCTAGAAGCAACTGTCAATGAAAGAGAGCAATATTAACAACCAAAAATTCATAGGGATCATTTTCAAGAAAAAGATTTTTCTTGTTTTATTGGCAGCCCTCTTACAGTAATGATTACACAACATAGAAATAATTCCTAATGCACAATTCAAATAACATATTTAATGGCAATAATGTATGATCAAAACTGCGAAGGCTTGAAACAGGATATATAATATGATGCTCATATCACTTACTACATGAGTGGATTCAAACACACAATTTCTTGTTGTGTTCTTTATTTGGAAATACATAGAATATAAATGTAATTATTATCTTTGAAAAACTAAAAGCTGTAGATATAGACTAGATTATGGGGAGGAAAAGGGAGATTGTCAACATAGCAATAGAAACAATGCAATAGAAATATTGAGATGACATTAACAGAGAAAGCATAAATCAAGCATATCAGTTGATGTAGTAAATGCAAATAGACTAAGTACAAAATAAAATCTCTAATAAAGGCTAAGTTATTTTAAATATCTGCTACATACAAGAGATCAATAGTGAATTGACAAAAAAAATTAAGACTAGAAAGAATGAAGTGGGACCCTTACTTCACAGCATATACAGAAATTAACTGAAAATGAACCCAAGATCTTAAAAATGGGAGCTTAAAGTATAAAACTCTTGGAAAAAATATAATCATGCATTTCTATGAGCTTGGATTATACAATAGTTTAGTAAATCTGACACCAAAAACACAAGCAACAAAATAAAACAATACATAAACTATACTCTATCAAAATGGAAAACTTTTATGCTACAAAGATCATTAACAAAGTTAACTAAGACTGGTGAAGGTGCTGCAAGATGGCAGAATAAAACTCTCCAGTAATTGGACTCCCACAGAAATTTCTATCTGAACAATATCTATGTGCAAAAATACTTTCACCCGAGCTAAGGAAACTAGATAGAAATCACAGTATCTGGTTATAAAATAATAATAAGAAAGACACATTTAAAAGGGTAAGACAGACAGTTTTATATTACCTGGGTCTTCCCTTCCTCAACCCCCTACTGCACAGGACAGAGACAGAGAGAGATTTTTTCCGATTAAGGGAAAGAGAAGAAAGTGAACATAGGACTTTGCCTTGGATCCTCATTCTTGGCCCATCACAGTAAAATCCAGCTCTGAGCAGACCCCATGGCTTGTGAATGCAGGCTGGCACCTGTGGACTGAGCATCCAGACTTGGCCCTGTGCAAAGCAGAAACCCATAGACCCTGGGAGGCAGATCTGATCCTCAGTTTCTATCACTGTCAACTAACTACAGTGGCCTTGGGCTCCATACAACCATCAACAGCAGGCAGGCTTCAGCAGCTATGGGCCTTAGGCACCACCTAGCCCCAAGTCAGCCTCAGTGGCTATAAGATTTTAGCCTGGCACCATTGTAGTTACCACTGTCTCAGGTTTAGGGTGTCCTCCAGTGCTGCAGTTTTCACTGTGCTCCCAGGCTCAAAACCGACACAGATGACCTGCCCAGAATCTATAGATAGGCTTACTGTTGAAGGGCATTCTCAAAATCAGTCTGCAAAGACTGGAGTAAGTACCCGCTGACTCAAATATGAAGACATCAGCACACAGTCACAAAGATCAAGGATAATCAGGGAAATATGACATCATTAAATGGTCAAAATAGTGTCGGTGACTGACTCCAAAGTAATGAAGATATATGAAATGCCTGATGAAGAATTCAAAATAATTATTTAAAGGAAGCCCAATAAAGTTCAAGAAAATACAAAGAAACAATTCAACAAAATAAGGAAAACAATAAGTGACCAGAGTGATAAATTTAACAGATAGATTGAGATAACATTTTTTAAGAATATAGAGAAATCCAGGAGCTAAAAAATACAGTGAATAAAATAAAAAATGCAATATAGAACATCAACAGAAGATTCGCTCAAGCAGAAGAAAGAATATATAAACACAAAGACAGGATATTTTAAAATATACAGTTATAGGAGCAAAATAGGAATGAACAAAGATTATAGGGCTTATGAGACAGATACTCAAGAGCAAACGTAGGGGTCATAAAAGCTCAAGAAGAAGAAGAGAAAATAAAGGAGCAGAAAGATTATAAAAATGAAAAAGGGGACTTACAACTGATAACAAAGAAATACAAATAATCACGAGGGATTATTAGGAACAATCATATTCCTCAAAATTGGATGATCTAGAAGAAATGAATATATTTATTGACACATGCGATCTACCAAGACTGAATTTTGAAGAAATAGAAAATCTGAATAGACCAATAGTGAGCAAATAAATTGAATTAGTAATAATAATAATAATAATAAAAAGCTCTCATCAAAGAAAATCCCAGGACATGATGGCTTCACTGATACATTTATCAAACACTTAAAGTAGAACTAATACCACTTCTCAAACTGCTCCAAAAAATTGAAATTGAGAAAATACTTTCAAATTCATTATTGTGGGCCAGTACTCCACTAATACCAAAACCAGACAAGGACACTACAAAAAAAAAAAGAAAGAAAGAAAGAAAGAAAGAAAGAAAGAAAGAAAACTATAGGCCAATATCCCTGATTCACATAGATGCAAAAATCCTCAATAAAATATGGGAAAATTGAATTCAACAGCACAATAAAAAAAGATAATTCACCCTTGTAATCAAGTGGGATTCATTCTAGGGATGCAAAGATGATTCCACATATGCAAATTCACAAATGTGATACATCACATTAACAAAAAGAAGGACAAAAAATATATATTTCAATACATGCAGAAAAAGTATTTGACAAAATTCAGCGTCCTTTCATGATTAAAAACTCTCAAGAAATTAGATATAGAACAAGTTTGCCTCAATAAAATTAGTCATATATGACAAAACCACAGCTAACATTATATTCAATGAGAAAAAATTGAAAGCTTTTCCTATAATCTACAGAATAAGACAAGAATTGCCCATTCTTGCCACTTCTATTCAATGTAGTATTGGAAGTTCTAGTGAGATCAAAAGACAAGAAAAAAAGAATAAAAGTCATCCAAGTTAGAAACAACAGGTTAAATTGCCCCTCTTTGCAGATAATGTAATCTCATATAAAGACAACCCTGAGTACTCACTCCACCAAGAAACTGTTGGAACTAATAAACAAATACAGGAAGCTTACAGGATACAAAATCAACATACACATATCACTATCATTTTTATTCACTAATAGCAAACTATTTGAAAAAGAAATCAAGAAATAAGTTATATTTACAATAACTATAAATAAAATACTTAAAAATAAATTCAACCAAACAGATGAAAAATCTCTATACTGATGAAAGCAATTGAAGGATGCATAAATGGAAAGATATCCTGTGTTTATAGATTGGAAAAATTAATATTGTGAACATGCATATACTACCCAAAGTGATCTATAGATTCAGTGCAATTCCTATCAAAATATTAATGATATTCTTCAAGTAAATAGAAAAAGAATCCTAAGATTTGTATGAAACTACAGAAATGAAGTAATGTATATTTTAATTAGCTAGATTTAACCATTTCACAATGTATATTTATACAAAACATTGTTATACACAATAAATACATGTAATTTTGTCTGTCAATTTAAAATAAATAAATTAGCTGGAAAATTTTAAATAAAAAGAGAAAGTGAACTAACAACCCATAGAAAATATTTGCAAATCATTATCAGATAGATAATACATAAAGAACTCTTACAACTCAATAATAAGTACACAGAAACCAAATTAAAGTTGGGAAAAGAGTCTGAATAGATATTTCCTCAAATAATTTATAGAAATAATCACCATGTATGAGAGGGACCTTATTTATTCTTACATATTTAAACTTAGTCGCCTTCAAAGTCCTCCCTGTTTAATACAATGTACCTAGGGAGACACTTTTTTCACTGCTCAAAACAGCTTTTGAACTCTTCAGTTTTGATGCCTTTTAGTGCTTTTGCCATTTTTTGGTTTCACTTCTTCCACATCTGCAAAACATTTCCATTTGAGGACTTTGTTATTTGGGGAAAGAAAAAAAGGCACTCAGGAGGTGAGATCAGGTAAATAATGAGTGTAGGGTACACCGAGTCAGGCTGTTTATGGTTAAAAATTGCTGATCATTCAGCACGGTGTGGGCAGGTGTATTGTCATGGAGGAGAAACCAGTCATCTGTGTGCCACAACTTGGGAAATTTTTTCCACAAATTATGACACGACCTTCTCAAAATTTCCAGATAAAACCTTGGGTGACAGTTTGATCCGGAGGAACAAATTCTGAATGTGCTACAAGAAGCCCACCTTCCAAAAGATTAATTTCCATTTTCTTGGGCTCTTCCTTTCTCCTTGAAAAGAAGCTCACCATTGAATTACAAATCAAAACCACAGTGAGTTACCACTTCTTACCTACTGGGATGTCTATAATTTAAAAAAGGAGATAACAACAAGTGTCATTAAGGAAACTGCAACCCTCACACACCGTGACTAGAACTGTACTATTATTCAAACTCTTTGGAAAACATTTTGGAAGTTCTTCCAAAGATTAAAAATAGAGTTACAATATGAACCTAGATATAAATCCAAGAGAAATAAAATCATATGTTCACACAAAAATTGCACAAATAATTATAGCAACATTATTCATAATAGCCAAGAAGTGGAAACAGCTCAAAATATTCATCAACCAATGAAGAGATAAATAAAATGCAGTATATATGTAGTATAATGGAATATTATTCAGGAATAAAAAGGAATGAAGTGCTGGCACATTCTACACCAGTACAGTGTACATTCACCAGTACATTCTACAATGAACTTTGGAAACAGCATGCTAATTGAAAGAAGTCAGTCACAAAAGGTGACACATTTTATGATTCAATTTATTTGAAATAAATTTATATGAATAGGAAAATCTAAAGTGACAAGGAGCAGGTGAATGGTGTCTAGGGTTCATGGATGGAGACTGGGGAGGAATATGGAGAGTGACAATGAATACAGACTTTTTTCACTTAATAGAAATATTCTAAAATTTACTGTGTCTAAAATTGGGACAACTCAGTGTGTATACTAAAAACTATTGTACACTTTAATAGGTAAGTTGCATAGAATGTAAATTATGTCTCAAAAAATAGGAAAAAGCAAGAGTTGAGCAAATTTAAACAAAAATGTTTAATAACAATAATATCAGAAAAAATAGAATTCACAGCAAAAATTATTTCAAAAAGATAATTTTAAACTCATAAAACATTAATTCCAGGGTTAAGATAAAAATATCATATATATAAAAGGACTGAAAATACAAAAAAATAAGAAGAATCTCTTTTAGATTATAAATGATGCATTTATAAAAATAATTCTCATAAAAGGACTTTAGTGCAACTTTCTCAACCTTTGACAAAATAGGAAGTGAAAAAAACATAGAAGATTTAATTATTTAAACAGTATGATAAAATTAATAGAAGTATATATTCAATTATATTAACATCAAACAGAAAATACACCTTTGTAAGCATTCATGTGATGTTTACAGAATTTAATTATATGGTACAAATTGTAGAGGCAACACTGCATTTAAGCTAGAAATTAAGCACAAAGTGTAATCAAAACAATATGAGAAAACCACTTGGAAATTAAACAACATTCTATTAAATAAGCATTGATTCAGAGAAGAAATAAAATTTATAATTACATGCTATTTTGAAAATAGCAAAAATGAGAACAATATTTATCAAAACCACTGGGGAAAGGTTACCTTTTACCTGAAGTCAAATCCATTAAAAGCTTTCATTATTAAATAAAAAACAATGTAATTAGAGTAACTAAGCATTTAACTTTAAAAGAAAAGTAACTAAAATAACACTGAAAACAACATCAAGAAAAAAGAAAATGATAATATTAAAAGCAGATATATTTGAATTATGAATAATATTCAGAATTATTAATTAAACTCTGGAAGTGATTCCTGGGTTTTTAATAATGGAGCTGTGACAAGACTGGGTATACAGAGAAAACTTCTCAGAATAGCACATAAAATGCAGGATAAAATATGGGATTTGAGTTTTTAAATGCATGAGTAGGAAGCAAGACACATTTTAGAAAGCCAATAACAAAAGTAAAAGAGCAAATGCAGAGAGGTAAACGAGTCTTACTGTTCCACTTACGCTTGGAACTTTGGTCATCCCTCAGTGGCCTAGAGTATGAGTTTTAAGAGTTCCTTGTATGTTGGGAATAAGACACATAATCAGAAGACAAAGTCCGAAAGACATGTGATGAGAGACCTTTGCATAAGTTGGTCCTCTTTAAGAGCAACACCATCAATAGTTAGTTAAAATCATACACACACACACACCCCATACACACACCATAGATTCCCGTCTTAATTAGACTTGACTCAGGCTTCTTATATGAAACAAATAAAAACAAAAGCAAAAGACCAGATTTCACCTTGGCAATTGTTAACTCTGAGTTTACACTTGCATGAGTTTAAACTACCTTGACCATTGCCCAAAAAATAAGATCAAAATAAACAGTAGTCACAGTCACAGTTTTGCTTGATGCAGTTTCAGTTACTTGTGCTCAACTGTGCTCCAAAAGCATTAAATGGAAAATTCCAGAAAGAAACAATTTGTAAGTTTCACATTGTACACCAATCTGAGTAAGGTATTGCTGTAGTGTAAATGTCTGTCCTCTCCAAATCTCATGTTGAAATTTAACCCCCAGTTGGTATTGTTGGAAGATGGGACCTTGTGGGAAGTTGTTTGGGTCATAGGGCTAGATTCCTCATGAATAGAGTGATATCCTCCCTCAGGGGTGAGTTCTCACCCTGTTAGTTCCCAGAAGGGCTGATAGTTAAAAGGAGTCTGGCACCTCTTCTCTCTCCCTTGCTCTCTCTCTCTCTCTCTCTCTCTCTCTCTCTCTCTCTCTTGCCATGTGATCTCTATACATGTCAACTCTGCTTTGTCTTCCACCATGAATGGAATGATCCTAAAGTCCTTAGTAGAAGCAGATGCTGATGCCATGCTTCTTGTATATAACTGCAGAACCAGGAACCAAATGAATTTTTAAAATAAATTGCTTTGGTCCCCTCGCCTCCCTTGGAGAGGGGAAATCCCCTCCTTCTCTCTCTCTTTCTCTCTCTCTCTCTCTCTCTCTCTCTCTCTCTCTCTCTCTCTCCAGATTACTTTCTAAATAAACTATATTTTCTGATCTATAAAAAATAAGTTACCCAGTCTCAGATATTTCTTTATACCAATACAAATAGACTAACACAGAGATAAAAATCTCATGACATCTCACTTGGTCCTCCTGAGGACACAAATCATCCCTGTGTCTAGTGTATCCACATTGTATTACACTGCCTGAATTAGTTGCTTAATAGTCCCTTTCTGTTATCAGATTGACTGTCATGTAGCACAGTGCTTACATTCAAGTAACCTTTATTTTACTTAATAAAGATACCAAAGAACAATAGTGACATGGGCAATTCAGGTATACTAAAAAGAAATGAGAAAGTGCTTCCTTTAGGTGGAAAGGTAGTTTGTTTTCCTATTTAATATGAAAAGAAAAAAATTGTATGTATGTCATGTATGTTAAGGTTGCCAAGATCTACGGTAAAAATGAAACCTCTATCCATTAAATTGTGAAGACAGAAAGAAAAATTCATGTATAGTAAATGCAGGGTTTGGTACTGTCCATGATTTCAGGCATCCACTGCGAGTCTTGAAATATTTTTCATATGAATAAGAAGAGACTACTGTAGTTTAAAGTGTCCTGGACTGATGATCCTTTCTAAATCACTAGTAGTAGCAAGCATCTCCCTTTCTGGAGAAATGCACCTTAAATTCACCCCTCAAAAACTATCACAGATAGTTTTATCAAACATAATCTCATAATTTTAAATAACAAGACCTATATGAAAAACTAAGCCACCATAATGTAAAACAGGATAATCTAATTATAGCCACAGTGATTATAGATATAGAAATTATCAAGAAGATAATATATAATTCGATATTTAATTTATTTAAAACAAAGAAATTCAAGTGATCTAGCATTCAATGCAATCCATATAAAAATCCCAAAGACAATTTTTGCAGAAATAGAACAATTCTTCCTAAAATATATATGGCATCTCAAGGGACCCTAAATAGACAAAACAATCTTGAAAAGGAAGGACAAAGTTTCAGTTTCATACTTCCTGATTTCAAAACTTACTACAAAGCTACAGTAACCAACACAGTGTGATATTGGCATAAAGAGAGGTACATAAATCAATGGAAGAGAATAGAGAGTCCACAAATAAATCTTTGTATATACGGTTGAATTATACTCATCAACAAGGGTGCCAAAGTCTTTCAATACAGAAAGAACAGTCTCTTTATCAAATATTTCTGAGAAAATGGATTCCACATGCAAAATAATGAAGTCAAACTCTTACCTTACATATATACAAAAATTAACTCAAGATCAGTAACCTAAATGTAATATCTAAAACACTAAAACTTTTAGAAGAAAACACAGGGTAAAGCTTCATAGCATTGGATTTGACAATGACTTCTTTAAAATGACACCAAAACACAGAAAACAGAAAATAACAAGTGCTGACAAAGATGTGGAGAAATCATCACTCCTGTGTTTTGCTGGTGGAAATGTAAAGTGGTGTAGTCACATGGAAAACAATATAGCAATTCCAGTTTTGAGTACAGATGTTCCTCAATCTATGATGGGGTTACATCTCAATAAGCTTGTTCATCATAAGTTGAAAGTATTGTAAGTCAAAAATACTTTTAACATATTTAACCTATGGAACATCATCGCTTAGCCTGGCCTAACTTAAATGTGTTAAGATCACTTACACTAGCCTGTAGTTGGGCAAAATTATCTGACACAAAGCCTATTTTATAATAAAGTGTTGACTAGCTCATGTAATTTATTAAATACTGTGCCAAAATAAAAATGATGAATTGGTATAGAATTTAGGTTTAAGGTGATGAAAAATTTCTGGAAATTAACAGTGGTGATTGTTACATAACTACATCAATGTATTTAATGTCACTGAACTGTACACTTAAAAAAGGTAAAGTATAAGTGTTATGCATGTACATTTTACCACAAAAATAGTAATTAGATATGAACATATGTTGTCTCCTTTTCAGGACTAATTAAAAATTTTATTAATACGAAGAGAAAAAGTAGCTGAATGTATAATAAGGGAAAATGTCTTTCACAATTAACCAAGTAGATTTTTAAAAGAACAAAAAAAATTCCAGAAAAAAGATATACATAATAATAAAAAATAGGAACCTTTAGATAAAGAGCAAACTAATACATCTAAATAGAGGATTAGCACATTAAAAGATAAAACTGAAGAAATTATGTAAAATATAGCACTGAGTTACAAAGTGAAAAAAATTTTAAAAGGAATTATGAGAATAGACAGAAAAAATGAGAAGTCTAATATGCGTCTAATCAGACTTCCACAGGATGGTAATATAGGCAATGAAGACACAATATTTGAAATGGTGGAAAATTGTTTGTAATGACTGAACATTTTCCAATAAATATAATTTCTTAATACTCAAATTCAGAAACGCCAATGAAACATGAGCAAGATGAGTGAAATGAAACATACACCTATATTTATCTTTTTCAAACTGCACAACAAAGGACAAGGAAAAGATTTTCAAAGCTGATAGAAAAAATAAATCACAAAAAGAACAACCAGAGCAGCCGATGCCCTTTCCAGTAAAAATGGAAACTTCAAGACTGTGGGATAACGTTTTCAAATTTCTGACATAAGATTAATAACAATCTAGGATGCATCCCCAGTAAAAATACCACTTAAATATGATTGCAAAATTAAATCATATTCATTGAAAAACAAAAATTTTTATACATAGGCTGTACTTAAAAATTTTGAAGGGTGAGGTTAAAGGATTAATTTCAACAAGAAGTAAAATATTTCACAACATAAGCATATACCCAAACAAACACTGGTTAAACAAAAATAATGTCTAAATTTTAGACTTTAAAATAAGGTAGGAAAAATTGTGGCTGGTGATCAAATATACAGGAAAGGAGCACAGGATTATATAATGCATTATTCAGAAAAGAATAAAATACTGATAAACTTTTTATGTTGTAAATAATTATGTTAACATTTCTAGGGTAAGAACTAAAACAATAGATGGTTTACAATTTCCAAATTATTAGAAAGAAAATACTGAATATAGATGAAAGTATAATTAATCTACAGGATAACTAGAATGACTAGGAGAAGACACTTGGAAACGTTTAATAAAAATGAACTTAAAATGTAGTTAGTAATCACCATACACAAAAATTGACTAACCCTTGACAATAAAGCGCAGAATTGTTAGACTGAATTACAAAGACACACCTTTTTCTAGAGCCTTTGACTGCAACCAGAGCCTATAACATTGGGCATTGAACTTTACTGTACAAGTAGGGTATTTTTTTTTTTTTTGAGTTGGAGTCTCACTCTGTCACCCAGACTGGAGTGCAGTGGCCGCTCCCGGCCACCGCAGCCTCCACCTGCTGTGCTCCGGCGATCCTTCTGCCCCAGCCTTCCAAGTAGCCGGAATTACAGGCATGTGCTACCATGCCCGGCTGATTTTTTGATTTATTGTAGAGATGAAGTCTCGCTGCCCAGGCGGGTCTCGAACCCGCAGGCTCAGGCAATCCACTCACCTCAGCCTCCCAAAGGCGCGGGATTACAGGCTGAGCCACTGAACCCGGCCTAGTAGGGCATTTTGATCTTGCAGTTTTTAGAGGCCAATTAAACTGATGCGCCAACTTCTAATTTCTAAGGCCAGGCTTTAGAGCCCTACAGCACATGGTCTTCGATGTTGGCTAGTAAATTTGATTTATGGCAGTTTTATTCACAGGCAAATAACTATTTCTATAGATGCAGCACCACTTACAGTGGCCCATAAACAGAGGAAGAGGAGCCACACAGACCTCATAAAGGATAATGCCACAGTGACTTCAGTAAACTTCTCCTGCCCAGTCACTCTGGCAAGCAGAGGCTTTGTATTCTCAGCATGTGCAAGGCCTACAGTAGTGGGTCTCCACGTGCCCAGACCAGCAGCAGCAGCAGGGCCTGGAAACCTACTAGAAAATGTAAATTCTTGAGCCTACCCTTGATCTACTGAATCAGAATCTCAGGGAGTAGGGCCAGCAATCTGGGTTTTAACAAGCCCTGCAGGGGATTTCAGAGCACACTGAAGTCTGAGAAGCACTGGTTTGCAGCAACAAGGAAGGCTTAGGAAAGCATCGACTTTCCGTGCTAGGGTGGATTCAGCACGCAGCATGATACAGCTCATTCCACAGCAAAGCTTTTCCTAAGCATCTGGAACTGTAGCAAGTAGTTCATGAGAAAGACAAGAGCATTTTTTAAATCAAACTTTGTGTCATTTGGGAGTAGAACAATATTTGCTGTGTTTAAACTGCGGGACAGTTGTGTTTTATGTAAGCCTGAGTCCTGTGGAATTTCCAGATTTAAATGATTAGTATTGATTCTCCATTTTCTCCTCTCCTCAGCCCCTGACAGCCACAATCCCACTTGCTGATTCTATGAATATGATATTCGAGATACCTCATGTAACATGGTGGAATTGTACACTATTTATTGCTTTGTGATTAGTTTGCTTCACTTAGCAGAATGTCCCCTAGATTTGTCCATCTTGTCACTTAGTGTACAATTTCCTTCATTTTTAACACTGGATAGTGTTTCATTGTGTGCAGGCACCACATTTTCTTTGCTTGTCAATAGTCCTAAAGTTTCAGTTAAGCAAAATGAAATCATTCTAGAGATCTCCTGTACAACATTGTATATAGTTAATAATAATTACTGTATACGTAAAAATGTGTTAAAAGGGCAAACTTCTTGGTAAGTGTTCTTACCAAAACAAAATAAGTTTTAAGTTCTTATTTGAGGTAGGTATGCAAGACTGGGCAGTTGCCCCAAATTCCATTTTACATTTCTACCCTGAAAGTGATATGAAAGTATAAGATTTGGAAAGGGTAAACAGAGGGTGTTGAGCTTGACAAAAGTTGGAAATAAGACAGAGCTGCTCCCTGCCACCACTGTTCTTTAACATGGCACCAGACATACTGGATGATACAATTTAACAAAAGGTAACAGCACTAAAACATAGACAGAAGGAAACAATTATTATTTTTAGAACATACTATTCTAATACAGAAAGAAATAAAATAAAAAACTGTTAACACTATAAGAAATTTCAGGAAGGGAACACTAGTCACATTAGCACAAGGGAGGGAACTGCAGTCATTGGGCACTGCCGTGGGATGGGGTGGGACATGTAGCAACACAAAGGGTACCTGGTCCTAAGCCAGGGAAGTGAGGGCCAGTTGGAGGCCCAAACTTCCCCTGCATGCAGCCTACTTATGTAGTTAACTTTTACTTGGGCCCCACATATCTGTAATAAAATCAAATTTTAAAATAAAAACAAAAATAAAATCCTAGCACAACATGAAAAGACAACAGACACAGATGGCCCTATGCAGTACAATTAAATTTATAAGAAAATCCAGAAATGGACAAAACAGAGGGATAACATGAAGAACTGGTTTGCTGCAGCTGATAATAGGAGCAAGGGGTTGACTGGGGGATGCACAAGGAAACCTTATGGGGTGATGGAATACTCTGTATCATAATTGTGGTGGTGCTTACACAATGTGTATTTGTCAGTTCTCTTTAAAATGTGTGTATAAAAAAAAATTCCAGGAAGTAGCTTGGGATAAAGATTATGAAAAATTGCCTCTGAGATCTCTGACTGTAGAAGCATAACTTACCTATGGTCTCAGCTGCTGTGCTCTGACATTCATCACCTTGTGTGTATTGAGGCCAGGCCCACCAGACAACGGCTATGTGTGGAAGATATATGAAGGCCGGCCTACTTCTGGGAGGTGGGAGCCTATGGAATGCCTGATCCACAGGAAGAGAATCCCACAGAGAATAGCATCTGACCAGGGCACCCACTTTAAAGTGAAGGAGGTGTGAGCCCATGACTATGGGTTGCATAAGTTGTATCACATGCAGAACCATCCAGAGGCAGTCTGTCTCACAGAGTGCTGCAATAAGCTTCTAAAGTTTGACTGAAGTGCCAGCTTGAAGGATGAGGTACCATTCTTCAGAATGCAATGTGTGAATTAAATCCAAGAATTCTGTATGGTATTGTAGCCGCAAATGGAAGAATGGGACTGGGAACCAAGTGGTCCCCCCCAGGTGGTTCCACTGACCATCACTCTCAATGACCCACTGAAGTCTTGCTCTTCATGGACTCTGCAGGGTTAAAGAATCTGGTTTCTAAAATCAGTAGCCACTTGCCAGGGGATAATAAGAATTCCATCGAGCTATAACGATCACCAGCGCACTTTAGACCTCTTGTGACCAGCAGTGAGAAGAGAATCATCCTACTGGCTGGTGCAGCTGACTTTCATCAGCATAAAGAGATAAGGCTGTGTTTACACAATAAGGACAGGGGGAATAAAAAGGGAACCCAGTGATCCATTGGGCACCTCTTGGAGTCACTTTGTTTTTTCATTACATCATTGTAACTGCCTAAGAAGGCTATGGTAACCAAGAATTCATACTTCTCAGAAACATAGGTTGGTGTAAGTCACACTACCAGCTAAGCCACCAGGACCTGCAGAGCACTAGAGAAGGGAGTTTAGAATAAGTGACAGAGAGAGAAGGTGAGTGAAGGCACAGCCCTAACATCACCTGCAGTGATAGGGCTTCCACTAATCTTTACCTCCTATGTTTCCCCTCAAAAAAGAGTCCCACAGGAACAATGGAGTAGCCATTCCCAACTTTAAGTGGAGAAGTCTACCTGTGCAGTGCAAGGGGTGGACTGTGATGGCCAAAAGGACATGCCCCTCATACCTAAGGGAACATAACTGACCAAGAAGCCCAGCTGCTACAAGAGAAATCCATCACCATGAACCTGCCAAGACCACACATCCCACAGACTGCTCCCAGCCAAGAACTGAACATGGCAGAAGAGATGGGCACTTCTATGATGGTCATCTGTGACTGAAGGACTCCTGAATGTCCTAGAGAATTTTCCTTAGAACTGCATTGCAATCTAAGATGTTTCTACCTAATCTTCCTTTCTTCAATTGGTGTCATTCCTGTATATCTCCTCCTTCCTTGGTTCCCACCTTATTTTCTCACAAGTATTTCCACTAATAAATCTCAAGGATGTTTCATTCTTGTCTTGGCATCTACTTGGAGGACCTAGACCAGTGGCATGCTTAAAATACAATTAATATATTTGTCACATATCATACAACAGACTATTTGTATATTCTAACATCAGCAATTAAGAGCTGATCTCACAGTCAAATAAAAAAGATAAAACACCTAGGAAACAGAAAAACAAAAACTATTCAAAACGTATATTTAAAAAGGCATATAAATGCAAAGACATTGTGTTTTTCAATATTTAAAGTCAATATCATAAATACTATAATTTTTCTTAAATCTGTCAAGTAAGAAGAGGCAAAAAACCAGACTGCAATGCAATAAGACAAAGTGATTACTGCAATTTGGGAGATACAGATTTAGCTAGGAGCCCAATTGTGTTCTGAAGAGAGGGAGGGGAGTAGGGGTTTTTTGTTTTGTTTTGTTTTTTTAAGGAAGCTAAGGGTGATTATACGAGTATTTAGAAAGAATTATCACTGGTGGAGGTGACTGGCTTAGTACCTGAGTCTTTTCTGTTTTCCAGAATGTTGTGGTCATTGCAGTTTGAACATGTTCAAAGTGTCAAGGCAAGTTACTGTTTTTATTTTATTTATTTATTTGTTTGTTTTGCAAGGTTGCAGGTCAGGCAAGTAGTCTTTCTTATCATTGCTTCCCAACTCCATTTTGGAGCTCTGAACTAGAGTGATGACATTTTGTATATTGCATTTCACTTATTCATTTAGAACTTTAACATAATCACAATAGAAATATCAGATTTTTTTTAAGAAAAGAAGTAGACAATGCTTTTAAAGCTTATATGGAAAATTTTTAAGTATCTAGATTTTTGACCCACCAATTTCAAGTCAGTGAAATGACCACTATACTAGTTATAGTAACATTGTTTGCAATAGCTAAAGACTGAAAATAAGGTAACATCCAACAATAGTGGCCTAGTTAAGTAGAATATGGTGAATCCATCACACAATGAAATATACTAAGCTATTGAAATGAAGCGAGGAAGTTAACTTGTTATTTACATACTGATTTGCAAAGATCTCCAAGTTAAACTGTTAAGTGAAAAAATGAAGTAGAGAACAGGGTATATGCCACCATTTGTGTATACAAAGAAGAAAATATTATACAATCTTATTATTTTGCATTTGCATTAAGAATTTCTGGAAGTTATGGGAACTGACTCTGAGTGGGGATGGTTAGAACTAGATATATCATGAGAAGAGGCCAAAACAAGATTTTGACTTTGAACCACATGTATAAATGATGTAATTTGATAATTAATAAACATATCTCCAAAATGCCAGCAGGATTTCACACACTAGCATACCATTTGGCACCTACCAGTTTGGCAAAAAATTATAAAGACTGGTAACAATCAAGCTTGGTGAGGATGCAGGACATTGGGGATCTCTACATTTTTCCAGTGCCATTGTAAATTGGTTCGAGCCCTTCAAGAAAGAAGAAAACTGAGTGTGACGTTTAGGTCCAAATACCCTATGATGTGACAGTGTCACTCCATCCTACATATCTGAAAAAGCATTGTACTAAAAAATATGAGTAAGAATATTCAAGGAAGCATTGTTAATAATAAAAACAGCAACAAAGTTCAATGATGGCAAAACTAAACAATATCTTGTTTAGAGAAAAGTACACACATATATATACATATATATATTAAATGCATAAATATGGTAGTGGCTTTTACACTGTTCAAGGACATGGTTGTTTCAGTCGAGGAGGCAGAAGTTGTTTGGAGAGGATGAATCTGGTTTACTAGTATTGTTCTATTCACCTCAAGATTAGAACAAAATGTTTATTTTATTTTTAGCATCTAAAAATATTTATATAAAATATAGTCTTTTGTATATAGGATATATTTCCTGATTATTTTATATGTAAATAAAAAATAGTTCTTCAGGAAGATTAAGAAAACAGATACCTCTGACATGTTGAATCGGAAAAATAATTTTAATGAGAAAATAAGCTTTGTGACTGATAAGGGAGAGAAAAAAATATTAAAGGCTATAAACAACTATAAGAACTTGAACTTTAGAATCTCGATAAAATGAAAAATTTCTGAGAAAGTAGACACTTTTAAAAGTTCACTCAAGAAAAGGTAGAAAACCTGACTAGAGAAGTCACTATGAAATACTCTGAAAAATTTATCAAAGAATTACTTTATAAAAAGGCCTGTGCCAGATAGTTTTGAGATTTAGTTCTTTCAAACATTCAAGAGACTAAACTCCCCATGCTATTGAAATTGTTCTTGGCATAGAAAAATATGAATGCATACTTTATTTTATAAATTCAACATAACCTGATTCCAAAATATGAAAAGGGTGAATAAAAATCTGTAACAAAATTGGAAAGAGATGCAAAAATCCTTAGTAATATATGGCTAGACCAAATCTAGCAGCAAAATTAAAAGAATTATTCACAATAACCAAATAAAACTTATTCAAGAAATGCAAAGATCACTTATAAAGTGATCTATTAAGTGATCTATTAAAGTAACATTTTATATTTATATGAATATTTTAAGGGGAAAATAATGATTATAATTTTAGTAGTGAAAAAAAAGACAGCCAATAACATTCAATATACATTCTACAATCCCCAAATTCATTTTTTGTGGAAAATTAAGAATGAAAGTTTTTGTTTAACATGGCTAGATTTTTCGCTCATTATATCTTAAACCAACTGTTAACATTACTCTTAACAGTGAAAAACTAAGGAGAACTTCTGACCTGGCTCCATGGCTCAGCCTGTAATCCCAGTACTTTGGCAGGCTGAGGTGAGTAGATTGCCTGAGCCCTTGGGTTTGAGACCCATTCGGGTAACTTGGCAAGACCTCGTCTCTACAATAAATCAAAAACTTAGCCAGGTGTGGGTAGAAGGATCCCGGAGCCCAGCAGAATGAGGCTGTGGTGGCTGGAAGCATGCAGCTGCACACTGGTCTGAGCTGTTGCTCAGAGTGAGATTCCAACTCAAAAAAAAAAAAAAGAACTAAGGAGAACTTCTATTAAAACCTAAGGCAAATGCAAGCAAATAAGATGCCCACTGTCATTAATATCATTGTCCTGAATATGTCCTGAAAATTCTGAACAATATAATTAGCTTGAAATCCGAAGAAGAAATAAGATTATTAAAAAGGTGACAAAACATCATTTTGTCTAATAATGCAACTCTATTCTTATAACACTCCAAAGAATCAATTTTTAAAACACTTATCTTAATCTAATTTTGTGAATTAACTTCATAGAAGATGAGTATTTTTAAAACATTGTATATTTCATATATATCAATAATAATCCATGAGTAAATGAAAAAAAGACATTTTGTAATGGCAATAAAACATAAAATTCTGAGGAAGATAGCTTTTTGAAGAATAAGTAGAATCTATGAGATAGACCACAAAATTTGCTGAAAAAGAAACAATAACCATTTTTCATATATAAGCAATTCCGAAGTGTAGACACTTGCATGATCATCCTTCTCAGCATCCTTCTCTGCCTGGAATACACAAACCTCTGCATTATTTCCCTGTGTACTTCCCTTCCTGACCATCCCTTGCACTCCATTTCCATTCCAAAATGCAGATACTTGTGTGATCTCATCCTTCCCTGCCTGTCCACTCCCAGTTTTGCTGTCTCCCCCCCTCCTACTCTGTTTTTCCAGCTACCCTGCCTTCCATCAGCTTCTCAAAAGCAAGAAACTTGGGGGAAAAACAAAAATTCCCAATGAAAGAGCTAGCTAAGAGAAAAGGTTCATAGATTTGCTTAACTAAAATTTTAAGCCCTATCTACATAAAAATCATCACTGAAAAAAAATGGAGTAAGATAATGAAAAACAATGAACTGGAGGGAAGAATTTGTGGCAAACAACTACAGAAGGATTCAGAAACACTGCTATTTAATGAGGCTCTTCAAATTAGCAAGATAAGAACAGACTCCAGTTGAAGCCTGGGTAGTTGGAATATGCACAGGCAATTCACCAAATAAGTGTTTAAGACATGAGATAAATGTGAAATACTTTCTTCCTTACTTAGTCAAAGAAATGAAATATGGAATTACAAGAGTATTTTTAATCTATTAGTTTGGTAAACATATTTTTTTCCTTTTCAAAAAGTTTTCTTTGAGCTATAGCGTACATATCGTAAAGTATACAAAGTTAGGGTTTTACATCTTTGTAAAAGTACATTTTATAGTTTTTACATCCATGTAACCACAGTCAGATCAGGATATAGAACATTTATAGCACCCTAGAATCTTTCCTAATGTCTCTAGCGTATTAACTTCCTAGTTAAAAAACTCCTCATAGGAGTTAACCATTATTCTGACTTCTATCTCTATAGATTTCATTTTGCCTGTTCTTGAACTTGGGAAAAATATAATTTTACATAACTTACCTTTTCTGTACCTGTTCCATTTGACTCAACAGCATACCATATGGCAGCAGTCATCAGTAGTGGTTTTGTTTTCTTTTTTAAGTTGCTGGGTAATGGCTATGTAGGAAACACCAAAATGGATCTCTCCATTTTCCAGGTGATGGACTTTAGGGTTGTTCCCGTATGGATCTTGTATGAATAGTTCTGCTATGGATGCCCTTGGACATGTCTTTTGGTGAGCAGATGTATTCATTTCTCTTAGATATAAACCTTGCTGTGGATTTCTTAGGTCATAGGTCAGGCATATGTATAGCTTTTGCTAGATACTGCTAAATAGATTTTTCAAAGTTAGTGCACCAAGAACTGGTGCTGAAACCTTCCAATATGAAGCCTGGTGCTATTTTTACTAATAGAAAGTAAAGATAGAAAGTTCTTTCCTTCCTTCCTCCCTCCCTCCCTCCCTTCCTTCCTTCCGCTTCTCCTTCTCATCCCCTTGCATTCTGTCCTTTAATGTCCTGACTCCGTATTTTCCCATCCCCAACCCCTTCTCTCCTCTTCTCACCCCATTTCAGACCATTTACACTAGAAGATGCTTCTGACTTCAGCAAGCCCATAAACTCGATTCTGAACTCCTTGCATCAGCAACTGCCTAATTAGAGTCACAATTTGCGGTCCAGTGAAGTTTCCCCTAGCCTAATGTGCCTCACGGAGCTGTGCTTCTGCTGGTAATTACTTCCAGCTTCCAGTTCACAGAAGGACAAGAACATCTGTATCAAGAGTGATGGGAAAACCCTTGCCCAGGGTTCTCGGGCTCTGAAACATAAAGCAGGGAACCAGGACCCATGCTCATTTAGTGTGTCATCCTTTACTCTCTGACAGGAAAGATAATGTGCAGGACTTCAGCAACTCCTGTCGCCATCTTTTTTGTCCAAAGGAGACAAGTTCATTTCCTATTCTAGAACCTGGCTGTTCTTTATCCAGTGCTTATTATCTAAATAGGAAAACTGGGAGAAAATGTGGCCTGTGACCTAGATTCTTAAATGTAACAGTGCTAAGATATGTGGCAAAGTTAGTCAACTCCCAATAATTAAAGACCAAAGTATCCAAATGATTCCCTATCCAAGAAAGATTCAAGTTGCTGCTTATAATAGCACCTCACTCATTCACAATTCAGGAGTTGTGTACTTGATACTCTCTTCAGCAACTATCATGTGCCAGGTGGGGGAAATTCAGGAATGAGCAAAATCAAAGTGAACTCTGATGTCATCGTTTTGTATTAATCGAATAATCATTCAATTATTTGCTTAACACAGTAACTTTTGTGTTGTGAAGGAATGCAGACAGGAGAAAGGAGAAGTGACAGTTAAGGTCTTGAAGGAGTGAATAATGTGCATCCCCAAATATGCTGAATGGTATATTGCTTATTTTGAATTGAAAATATGAGAGAAATTGCAGTTTCAGAAAATGCAAGCTGATCTGTTCTTTCCTACGTGCAGCAAACCATAATGATTCCTCTGTGAGGCATGTCTTCCCCACACTAGGGTGAAAAAGTAGCGCTTATTACCAGAAGACTGAGAATTCAGGCTGCAATGGGCCAGAATAAATAAACTTCCCAAAGTAATCTTTATCATTCCTTGTTTTATACCTTCATATTTCTCCTAGTGACTCCCCTAGAATTTACTGTCCCTAGCTAGATCCCTTTTGCCCTGTCATTCCTTCACAAATGTATTGTTCTTTGCCTAAATATTAGGCAAAGAACATCTTGCTTTGGCCATTTCATTAGACTTCACTCTCTTGTGAAGACCCTCATGTACATGAAAACGTAGCAAAACTTGCATGCTCTTCCCTTGTTAATCTGTATTGTGTTAGTTTGATTCCTAGACCCAGTTGAAGAACTCACTCAAGAGCTAGAGGGGGTTGGAGGCAATCTCTCCCTCCCCTGCAATCTGCAGAATGAGGGAGTGCTGGGCAGGGGGGTGATTGATCAAATAGCCTAGGATGAGACTGCTTTGGGGTGGGAAAGAAAGGGGCAGAATTACAGTAGGGCACCAGAAATGAATAATCTACCTGCTAGCTCCCATTCAAATACCTTTGGCATGTGAAGGTTTCCAGTAATTTCATTTGTTGGGTCAGAAAGAAGAGAAATGGGGTCTAGCAGCTTTATTTATTTGTTTGTTTGTTTATTTAAGCACTTACCATATACCATGCTCTCCTCTGAAACGAGTGGTATTTTTCTTATTTGGTCCCCACACTCATCTTTTGAGATAAGCCATCTTATATTCCTATTGTACAGAAGTGGAAACTGAGGCAACAGACTTTATAAGGCACCACTAGTAAGAGTGGACACAAGTATGCAAAGGATTCTTGTGTTTTGCAGAAGCAGCTGCAGTATCCGTTACTAGTCTTGGTAAATCTACCACCAATCAAGGGAATTTCATCCAGATATATTGAAGCCAAGAGGTTCCCCCATAGGACATTTCTTTCCTGAGACCACGGTCAGCAGTCCTGACCTTGCCCAGCAGCCAGTATTCTGAGAAATTTCTACCTAAGGAACCTGGAAAAGCCCAGAAGCAACATGAGGAAGTGCATTTGGTAGTGTGTCAAAGGACACCAGCAGGACACAACTCTGTATGTTCAGCATGGGATCACTCGGTGAGAACTCGGTGTAACAAGCTTAGCTTTACTCCACAAAATTCAGGTTAAAAAATATTCAGAATATGTTCTTTTTTCCTGAGTCTATTGGAATCTGGCTTCTAGGACCAAGACCAGGTAGATCGTTCCTCCCCGAAGGTCACCGGAGAGCTCAGAGTGACAGAATCAGAACAGAAAATGTTATGGGTAGCTCTGTTCTTTCATCCCTGGAGGCCCATTCTTCCCAGCTCTCTGTACCTTGTGGGTCTCTCTCCCCAGTCCTAAAGCTCACCTTCAGAAAGAACAAAGGCTCATTCATTTTCTCCTGGGCAGGTGAAATTCAGTCCTTCATTTGCTGGATGGCAGAAGTAAAATAATACACCACTTAGTTTTTCCTTATGAGCTGAGGGGAGAACCAAGTTGTGCTCTGTGTGTGTGTGTGTGTGTGTGTGTGTGTGTGTGAGAGAGAGAGAGAGAGAGAGAGAGAGAGAGAGAGAAAGAAAGAGAGAACAAAACCTAGAAGAAAATGCCCTAAATATAAATACCAATCACTGTTGCATATTGGGAGTTGGGGTTTTATTTCCTTCTTTATACTTATATCTATCTTCTAATTTTTTTTTTTTTTTTGAAACTGACCTGTACTGCTCTCAGAAAGAAAACAAAAGGAGTAATTTTTCTCTCTTTCTCTCTCAGAACCACCCCCCCATCTTTACTCAGTTCTAGTTGCAAGATGTCTTTACTGAATACAACCTCCTGGAATTCCCCTACACCACAAGTTGCATTTTTGTTTCCTTCCATCTAACTGCCACGAGCTGCCACTATTATTATCTTCAGCTTCACTCCTGCCTCTCTGTCCAGAAAAACAGGAGCTCAGGAAAGCAACCAACTGCCTCATTTTATTTCCGAGAATTAGGCCTATGGGTAATGACTGTGACCCACACCTGGAGTCCAGAATTGAAAGGGAATTTCTTGGGGCCACATGGGTCCCAATTAGGCCAAGAGGAGAGAGAGAGAGACCATTGGGACAAAGGAATCTATCTAACAGCCTCGGAGCTGGCTCTGCAATTTTGTGTGTTTTGACAAGAGTAATTTAGTTCTAATTACTGACAATAATTATTTCTCAGCCCACAGTGGGAAGCTGTCAAGCTTGTAGCTGAGACGAATTCCAAGGGTCTCTATTTTGGCTGTGCCTCTGTTGTCAAGAAGTGTGGACCCTAAGGGCTCTCCCTTAGAAATGGCTAAGCCTGGAGACAAAGGGGGAATAGAGAGGAGGAATTTTAGGCAGGAGGAAAAAGAGCCAAGGGAGACCAAGCTGTCAGCCAGAGCTTCATCCAGTGTATTGAAAATAACAAGGGTCTCAAGAACAGGAGACTCAATTCTGCCTCTAACTTGCTGTGCAAATGTGGACTTCTTCAAGTCTCTGTTTCCTCTACTGTAAAGTGGTGATAACATGACTTTTTGTGAAGATCAGTTAGGAAGTTCAGGAAGAGAGGGCCTTTGTTAAGATTTGACCTCTCTGCACCCCCTAGCTTCCTTGGGTTCTACTTCCTTCTGAGGACCTTCCAATTCTGCTTTCCTTGGAGGCACTCCCACTCTCTGTGCAAGTGTCCTCACAGGCACCCCTTACCTGGCTCAGGAGGCCCTGGTCAGTCAGCATGCACAGCTCCTTGGCCTCTGGCTTTGAGGCAGAATATGTGTGGCTCCATTGCAAGAGCAGATGGAGATCGCACACATACCAAGAGGAGGCCACTCAAGCAAACAGAAATGCCAAGATTTCTTACTTTAAAAAAAATTTTAATTTACAAATAATAGTTTTGTTTATTTATGGGATATAATGTGAAGTTTTGGTCTAGGTATAGGTTATAGAAAGATTTGTTCAAGCTAATTTTTTCACAACTCAGAACAGTTTTTGAGCTTGTCAATCTGGATGCCTTTTAATGCTTCCACCGTTTTTTGTTTCACCTCTTCCACATCAGCAAAATGATTCCCTTTGAAGAACTTTATTCATCCAGAGAAACAAAAAAAAGTCACTCGGATGAGATAAGGTAAATAGGAAGGGTGGGTCATGAGGGTCATGCTATTTTTGGTAAAAAACTGCTCAACACTAAACACAGTATGGGTAGGTTTGCTCATAAATCACCCATCAAGAAATGGGAAAACTTGTTGAAAGAATCTCCAAAAAACATTAACTGAGGCCGAACGCAGCAACAATGCTAGCTGGTACACTGATGGCCATGGGTTCCTAGAATACTTACCTAGAGGAGGAAGCCTGTACTACAAGGGGCCCACCCTCCAAAAAGTAACTCCAGTTTTTTTTGGATCCTCCATCATACAATACATTATTATTAACTGCACCATTTTGCCATGCAATAGATCACTAAAACTTATTCCTCCAGCAACTGAGATTTAGTACCTTTTGATCAACATCTTTCCTTTCCCTATCTTTTTCCCTACCCTAGCCTCTGGTTGTCATTTTTCTACTCTTTGTTTCTATAAGATTGACTTTCTGTAAAAAAAAAAGAAAACTTAAGATTCATGCTATATTCATTTAGTGAAGTAAACCGATTAACTCATGCTCATTGGAAAGTCTCTTTGGCGAATTACTTTGGTGTTTACAAAGCATGAGTACAAATTAATCATTGCTCGACAGATGCACTTTTTTAGACATGCCCTTCTAAAACATTAGATCCATGGGGTAGGGAGGAATAGCTATAGGGTTACCTGAGTATTCAAAATGATGGAACCCTAATTCCTTTCTGGCTGCCACAGTCTATGAGAATCATGTGGTAACCATAAGCTTCCTGACAGCAGAGGGGAATATGAGGATTTGGGAGCATAGTTCAACATTCCTGACACCACAGGGCATTGTCAGGTGAAGACATGGCTAAGTAGAGGTAGCACTCTACTGGGCTCATGTCCATGCATTTTTCTCATGGACGCCTCACAAAAACCCATGAGGTAATAATGGTTATGGTTCATGGAACACATAGCTACTCTTCTGCTGCCAAAGAAACACGAGGCAGGAAATTGGAAGGAAAGAAGTTTATTTCTGAATTGGGATTCAGGGAAACAAGCTAGTATAGAAACCAGGGCCAGCTCAGCTCCTCGGTTTTTTTAGTCTGTATTTATAAGGATAAGCATAAACATTGAGGTTTGCTATTAATTAATATCAAACTACATGATTTACAGAACATTCTGCAAAATTCCCATTTCAATTGCTTCTCATCCTTTATAGCATTCATTGTCTGTGTATTCTTGGTACCCATTACCAGGAACCTGTAATTCTAGTTTATTAGTAACTCTGAGCAAAGGGGTTAGTGAAACTTACTACAAAGTGAAACATTATTTACTGTGATACATCATTAGCCAATTGGTACAACAAAACAAAAAGTGTACTGGTTACGGTTACATGCTTAACATAATTACATTTCTAACTTTAGCTATTGATCACAGGAATGAATAACAACCTATTTCACTAACTATGTGACTAAAACCATGGGTTCTGTGACTCATTCTATTCCAGGGAGGGTCAGCATAGTTTTATGATTGTAAGGAATGTAGGGCAGTAACTCTAAGCAACCCAACATTATTGGTAGCAGAGGGGTACTTTAAAAGAGTATCTTTAAGAGAGTCTCTTCATCAGCAAGATTATTATCCACATTTTGTAGATGAGAAAGCTGAGGCTTAGAAAGGTGAAGCAACCCCCACTCAGTGAAGCAAAACAGTCAAGATTTGAGGGCAGGCATTAGAACTTTAAAAGCAGGTCTGTCTACCAGTAGGGACAGCTCTGGACAGCTGACGCCACAGTGTCCTGATGCTTGAAGGGTAGCTTAGTTGATTTGCTGCCAGAGCCAATAGTTCCATAGTTGGAACTTCTTGATTGTGGAAGAGGAAGTTTCTGAAATGTTCTGGGTTGTTCCCAAACTGATGGCCCTTCCAAGGATTTTGAAAGATCCTACTGTTCTGCTTAAAATACTTCCTGCCGAAAACATCTAAAGCAGTTTCTGCTATCTGCAGCTGATGCCTGACTGGGTCAACGTCCAGTCTCATCTACCTTGTACATTCTTCTCTTACTCAAGAAGAGAAGGAAAGGGAATACCCAAAGTGACTATTTAGCCACAAAGACTCTTCCATGGGGTTCATTTTCATTGCTTCTTCCCACTGGTTCCATTTTCTTACCACAGGATAGCCGTGGCAGGAATGAGATTGGGGCTGTTGATTTCACCTCTTCCTTCTTCTATTTTGCTGCAGAATTGCTCACAGCACACATTTACTTAAGGAGCAGAACGAATCTTCTTTCTTTGGTGACTTTTAATTATAAATTAGCATTTAGGAAGCCCTTGCACTTTTACAAAGGGCTTAGCAAAAATATTTCATTAGCTATTTTTCCTGCTACTACTCCAGGCTCTGGATAGGGTCTCAGAACTCATGTGGAGAAAGGCTACCAATTTGTGGGACCAGAGTAAAAAGAAGCACATTTTGGAGTCCAGAAGTACTTCTGGCCCCATCTTCAGTTCCTTCCTACAGGAAACAGCACAGTACCCTCAAGTCCTCAGGCCTGTGTTAAGTATTTTGCATTTATCCCAACTCTCCCTCTTAGTACAGTACAGTCATGGACATTTGTTAAACTATTTGACATCACTGTGGCCTCAACTATAAAATTAGTGTTAAAATAGTACCCACTTTGTTAAGTTGTGGTAAGAATTAAATGAAATGATGTGTGTACTTCACTTGGAACAGATCCAAGCAAAAATAAGTTCTATATAAAAATTTGCTATTAATATTGCTATTCATTTTAATTTATGAGGTAGATATTATTTCTCTGTTTCACATTTTTTACATTTGAGCAGTCTGAGGCTCACAGAAGTGAATTAATTTACCTAAACTTTCTGCTGTCACTTCCCACCTGTCCAGACAAAATATCAGTCCTACTTCCTGGCCCAAATTAGATACACCCTTCTCTTGGTGAAGTGTGCATACACACACACACACACACACACACACACGCGCGCGCGCGCGCACTCACACACAAAATGCACCCTTCTCTGTGAAGTATTCATGCACACACACAGAGACACACACACTAGGTTAGACATAATATTTCCTTTCACTATGTATAACAAGGTCTGACAATTAGGTTCACAGACCATCCTAAAAAAAGTGCTGCATACCTAATTGCTAAAGTATGGTCACCTTTGAAGTACTCCTATTGGGGCAGCTATGCACTGGTGCCAGTGCCCTGTTAGAGCAATTTTGAAACTATTTTTCTGGGATGACTATCAGAGCAGTTGCTGTTATTTGTTGAAGTTTGACAATTAAGTTTGCGAATTTGCCACTGTGCGCTTACGTTGGCAGCACTGCGCAAATAACTGTATTGGAACACCTTCCCTATTCACCTGATCTGGCCTCCAATGACGTTTTTCTTTACCTAAAGATAAAGGAAATATTGAAAGGAAGACATTTGGTGGCTGCAGGACATCAAGGATTATACGCCAACAGCTCTGATAGCTATTCTAGAAAAAAGTTTCAAAATTGCTTTGACAGGTAGACTAGGCACTGGAATCAGTGCATACCTTCCCATGGAGAGTACTTTGAAGGTGACCATAGTGATACCCAGCAATGAAGTATGTTGTACTTTTTCCCAGCACCAGTTCGTGAACTTAATTGTCAGGCCTTGTGTGTGACACATAAGACTCCATACATTTTCCCACATACTTTTAACAAGGGTACTAATGTTTACTTTTAAAAAGTGCAAGACTCTAGAAAACAGAGCGTTTATAAGCTAGTGTTTGCATGCCCCACTGGCTTCTTGCATAGTTCCTGCCACAAAATAATAATCATAGACTTGCAGTTTATGGACTTGCAGTTTATAACAACCTTCCACTTGCATCCCATCATTGGGTTCACACTACCACTGCAGATTGGATGTTTTGTTCACATCTGACAATAAAGAAGCAGAAGCCAAGAGATGTGATGTCACATAGCCCGTAAGACATAGAGCTACAGTTTGAACCCATGTCTGACACCAAAGCTCACAGCTCTGCAATACACTGCTGTTCCTTTAGTACAGAATAAAATGGATGGGGTGGGATAGAGTGGAATGGACTGAGGTGGAGTGAAGTGGAGTAGCATTAAGTGGACTGGAAAGATGGAACATAGGGAGGAGAGGGAAGGAGAGAACGGCATGTGCAGGGAGAACAGAACACATTATCAGAGGCAAAAAGTAGAAAAACAGAACAGCCTGACCAATAGACCACATTTTTACAATAAAAACTACTTGTCTGTTCTTCTTCTTCAAGGCTGTTTTGAGAATAAAATGACAAAAAAGGCCAGGAGAATGTTGAGGAAAATATAGTGCACCCTAGAAACACAAAGGATGGTTAATTTTGTCCCAATGACAAAGGTGGTGACAAGGCTTCTGGGTGCCGTCTCCTTCAGAATGTCCCGACCTGGACCATTGTGATCAAGCAGTTGCTTCTTCTCCTTTTAGCAAATGCAAAGTTCATTTCTCCTTCTTTCCACTGAGCTGAGAAATGAGAGAGTAGAAGAGAAAGGCTACACCTACCAGACTCAGGATCAACCAAAAGGGATTGGGCCAAGTGTCTGGCAGCTCAATAATCCTAGTGAAGTTGGCAAGCAGGGGGTAGGGGGGTGGCGGGAGATGGGGGTCATACAGAAATGCAGACCTGTGGCTTATGGTTAGCATCTGGGGGCCCTGAGAGAAAGTAGCAAGGAGCCACTTCACAAGAATAGGAATCAGAATTCAATTTTTTAATGAATTTTTGTGCAGTAAAAAAATGGGTACACTTTCCATAGGCAGAATGCCATGCCAGAGGTAGGAGTTAAGATATAAAGTATCTTCATCATAACCAACTATTCAAGGGCCCAGTTACCCAAATGGAAGCCCAGGACCAGAGCAAGTTTAGGAGCAAACCTTCTTGGCTGCCAAGTTACTGGAGCTTCTCCTTGGCAGTTGTGCAATCTCAGAACTGACCGGGCTGCTCTTCAAAGGGGAAGGCAAGAGTTTCTTTCTACATGAATTCTGAGTCCTGTGTTTTCCCCTGTGCCTATGTGAACTCAAAGCCAGTTATGTCCCAGCTAAAGTAACTGATGGAAAGTATGTATGTTATAAGCTGGAGCCTTGGAATCACAACCTAAGCCCACTGCATATTCAGATGTTTCCAGACTGTGAGGATCTATTTTTAGGAAAGTCAAGAGTGCATAAAAAAGGCCAATGATTAAACATGTTGTGTGATCAGGGACCAAGGCCCCTCATTCATTCACTCTTTATTTTTCATTGATCAAACATGGCAAATAAAAGATTGTTTCTCCTTTGAAGGAGCTTGCACAAGACAGACATGTAAATAAATTATTACGTACTTGGAGCAAATTGCCCTGCCACAGGCAAGCACATGTTACTGTGAGTTTACTGTGAAAGCTCAGAGGAGGAGCATCGTAATCAGATGTGGGAGAGTGAGGGAAGGTTTCCAGGAAGTGATGTTCCTTAACTCAAATGCTGTAAGATAAGAATGAGTCCCTGGATGATTAAGAGGGAAAATAACATTTGGGTAGATATTTAGTTTACCCAAAATTTATATGCTGAGACCATATCATGTGCCAGGTACTCTGCTAGTGACCAGGGATATGACAGTGAACAACTAAACAAGGTCCCTAGTTTCATGGAAATTGCACCTAAGTACTTTATCATAGACATTATGTAAACGCCCAGTCAGTATCCCTGACAGAAAAAGAAATTTAAGGGAGGTTTGTTTTAGAGGCACTTGTAGCAAGAAAATGAATGAGGGCCAATGAAAAACCAGGAGTGAGCTTGGCGTGGATATAATGAATGACTTGAAACTAAAGTCCTGAAGAGCAGGATCTGGTAATAGGGTAGTAGGTCAATGTTCCAGTAAGATTGCCAGATGTATTAGCCAGATTGCTGAACCTTTTGGTAAGAACCAAAGCTTTATAACCTAGTGAGAGAAGGCATGTGGATGAAATGGAAGGTGAATCCTCAGGTATTGACCTAAACTAGGTATTCACTTGGGGAAGAGAAAGTTGTAAAAAGGTGGAGCGTTATCTCATTACAGCAACCAAGAGGCAGAGAGATAGAGAGAGATGACCCTAGAACTCTGTATCAAGGAAGAAGAAATCACAGGTGCCAGGAAGTGAGAAGGAATGATGGGTCCAGCCACTTGTAAGCTGCTATGAGCCACCCTTATGGACTCCTGAAGACAAAGGTGAAAGGACTTGAAGGGGATTGAGATCCTAAGGACTCTATGGCAGAAACTGAGCTGAGCTAATTTTTGGTGTGACTCCAGAGAAGTCATGATACCCCGACTCAGGGCCATCATCTCTTATTCAGCAAGACTCCCTCTCTTTGAGATCATAACACCAGATCTCGGACCAATATCCCTTGAAAAATGAAATGGAAAATAAAGTGAGCCTGACTGGCCAGGATGTCTCAGCTGTCAGAGGTCAGAGCTGTCTTCTCATAACAAGGAAGACTGGCTGACCTCACTAACTGTATTCAGGTTTCTTCAAATGACCATTTGTGACATAAACCCTGTTATCCACAGATGATGCCAGGCCATGGCTAATCTTCTTGGAAACAAAAGGGTTACAGATATTTCTACTGGATACATGCATTTCCCTTTCAAAATGAAGTAAAGATGGAAAATCAAAACCAGTGACCCCTGTGGGGGTAGCAAAGAATTCTGTCATACACGTGGGGAGATAAATGGATAAAAGCAAATGCCCCCTCCTCCAGCCAACAATCCTGTTGCCTCTTATTCTCCATACTTTCCCTCCCACTCCTGTTTCTTTGCTTTCTTTTTTTTAAGTGAGAAAACAGGATTTACTGAGAGCACAGAAAAGCCCCCACAATAGGAGGGGACCCAAGGGGGTTGCCCCCACTCCTGTTTCTAAACCATCTTCCCTCTTCCTACTAACTGTGAACCTTCTTTATCTTACCAGTCATCACCATCAACTGCTCACATGGTGTTAGGTTGGTACAACCCCAAAATTAACCCAGAGCTTCTCATTGCTGTTGGCAAGACTTTTCCCAGGAGGCACAGGCAAGAGCAAGGATGTGAAAGGAGGGTTCTGGGAGAGGTGATTGTGCGCATAACACTCTCATGTCAGTTTAGTATTACCTGAAGGCACAGTTAACTAGGAGGGAGGATGATGAAGAGAAAACCCAAAGGCATGATAGGCAGGAGAGAATGCAACAAGGGCGTTCAGGCTCATTTTACAAGAGGAGATACGGGCTCAGAGAGATTACATAGCTCAGTAAATGTCACACAGTGTACAAATGCAAACGAGCTGTGAACCAGGTGAAATTTGAATTCTAAGTCCACATAAGAAATTGCATCACACCCACAATAATTATCTATTAACTTGAGTTGACTATTTACTATGTGCCAAGCCCTGCTCTGAGTGCATTTTATAAATAACACACCTAGTCCTTACAGAAAGCCATGAGAAATGTACTGGTACTCCATAAGATAGATACTAATTTATCCCTATTTTACAGATGAAAAAACTGAGGTCACACATTGGTGAGTTATAGCACCAGGGGATTTATACCTAGACAGTCTGAACTCATGTTCTTAACTTCTGGGTCTTGCTGACTTTCTAATTTTTTGCTAATGATCAATAATGACTTTGTTAGGCCCTTGATGGAGAAATACACACAGGACAGTGACCAGCAAATCAAAGGCAAAGTAACACTTGATTTTATTAGCTGAAACTTGGGACGAAAACTACGACACAGAGACCTCTGGAAAGATGAACAGGGTATTCTCTTTTTCCTAAGAGAAGCTTAAGCACTTCTAACCCCAACAAGACTCAAGAGAGCTGCTCTATTTTAACACTGAAGCCTTATCTCAGGTCTTACCTGATGAAATAAGGTCAGCTTCTTCCCACAGAATGGGTAGAATCCATAGCTTGCAGGGGATGTTTTTTCTCCTTCTCCTTCTCCTTCTCCTTTTTGAGTTGGAGTCTCACTCTGTTGTCCAGGGGGATTCTTCTCCTTCTCCTTCTCCTTCTCCTTCTCCTTCTCCTTCTCCTTCTCCTTCTCCTTCTCCTTCT
>NW_007245940.1:59804-73460 GCF_000164805.1 Carlito syrichta
ATCGCCGGAGCCCAGCAGGCGAGGCTGCGGTGGCTGGGAGTGGCCACTGCACTCCAGTCTAGGCGACCGAGTGAGACTCCAACTCAAAAAAAAGAAAAAAGAAAAGAAGAAAATGTAACAATGGGGTTTTGCAAAGCGTTTTGCAAAACATTTGATTTCAGTTAACAAAGCATACAATTACATGGAACTTATGGCTAAGGAGTTTTGTAGCAGTCAGCAGGAAACAGTCAGCATGACCTGCCCAAAGGGGACAAAGTTGGGGGTGTGTGGTCATGAGAGTGTTACTATAATCACACGTAGGCATTGAGGAGTGATTCTTAGGTCAGGCAGGCAACTGAGATGGAAGTTTTAAACAAAATGGAGTAAGCTGGTTGGTACTATTATTTTGCTGGCAATTTGATTTTATTAACTGATTTAACTCATTTCAACAGCGGTAGCATGGCCTCCCTACCTGTTAGCGGCACTGTTGACGTGAAACCCCAGTTTGAGTTCTGTTGTTTATAAGCATAACCATTTTCCCTTTACTCTATTTTTCTCCTTCTCCTCCTTCTCCTTCTCCTTCTCCTTCTCCTTCTCCTTCTCCTTCTCCTTCTCCTTCTCCTTCTCCTTCTCCTTCTCCTTCTCCTTCTCCTTCTCCTTCTCCTTCTCCTTCTCCTTCTCCTTCTCCTTCTCCTTCTCCTTCTCCTTCTCCTTCTCCTTCTCCTTCTCCTTCTCCTTCTCATTCTCCTTCTCCTTCTCCTTCTCCTTCTCCTTCCCCTTCTGCTTCCGCTTCCCCTTCACCTTCCCCTTCCCCTTCTCCTTCTCCTTCTTCTTCTTCTTCTTGAGTTGGAGTCTCACTCTGTTGTCCAGGCTGGAGTGCAGTGGCAGATTTTAACATGGCTAGTGAGGAGTGTGGGCCCAAGTGTAAAAACATTAGTGAGAAGATCAGAATTATTTGTTTCAGGAGCCCATTCCAGAGTTGTTAAAATAATATCATGGGCAACTAGGAAGGTTCTAGGAAGAATCAGTTAGAAGACAGTGTCCTGGAACTTAGACTCCAAGCTGATAGGAGAGGAAATTTTGATCCTGAGTCCCCCAGATTTTCAACTTTGAATCTTTGAATCACCCCTTATTGTGGTTAGACTTGAGGTTAAAGTGGCTCCAACTTAGAGACCAGAATGCTGGGGAGAAGATGCTAATGACAGTCCATGGCCAGTGAGTTTAACTTCCAGTAGAATGTCTTGGAATAGCATGTGGACAGAAAGGAAGCAAAGAAGTGAACAACATGTGGACAGAAAGGAAGCATCCACTGATAGGTGCTGACTGACTCCCTTATCTCAGTGCTATTAGGACACTGATGAAGTGCTCTTTTATCCTCCACTTTAATCATAACATGGGATGTGAAACCATTAGTACCAGGGCCTCAAGGGCAGAAAAGTGCCCCATTATTCTTCTCAGTGCCCACAGGGTAGCACTTAAATTCAAGGTCTGCCTTTGCCCTACTGCACTGAACAACATTGGGCATGTTACCTAACCTCTCTGAGATACAGTTTGCCATCTATAAAGCTAATGATGGTAATAGTAATAGCACCCAATTCAGTGGGTAAGTAAGAGGATTACATGGAAGAGGTGATGTTAAAATGCTCAGCACCATGTTTGGCACATTATAAGATCTCAGCAGATATTTTCGAAAGCGTTATTCTTTTGAAGGTGGGAAAGTGCTATTGATTCAAATCTCATTTTGCACCAACTCAGAGATTTCCACTACCCCCAAATCTATCTGGTTAGCCAGTGAGGAAGCTTTTCTCCTTTCCCAACCAGCAGCTGTCAAGCAATCAGTACCCTCTTACACTGTGGCCATGTTCCACAGTGGTCAGTGGGTACACTGGGTGGACAGTAGCATGTGGTCCAGTAGGAAGGACAGACATGGGAGACTGGCAGAGTATTCTAGGAGAGAGGAAGTCAGAGCACGAAATTCTGGAGACAGTGCATGATGCAATGTTCACTCTGTCCTTGCAAGTTCCAGGACTGTTATTCCCAGAGAGTTTTCCTTTTTCTTTTCCTTTTTTTTTTGAGTTGGGGTCTCACTCGGTCACCCAGACTGGAGCGCAGTGGCCTCTCCCGGCCACCGCAGCCTCGCCTGCTGGGCTCCAGAGATCCTTCTGCCTCAGCCTTCTGAGTGTCTGTAATTACAGGCATGTGCTACCACACCTGGCTGATTTTTTGATTTATTGTAGAGATGAGGTCTCGCTGCCCAGGCGGGTCTCGAACCCGTGGACTCAGGCAATCCACTCACCTCAGCCTCCCAAAGGCGTGGGATTACAGGCTGAGCCACCGAGCCCAGAGAGTTTTCAAAAAAAAAAGAAAGAAAGAAAAAAGAGAGAGGAAAAAAAGGGGGAGAGAGAGAGAGAGAAAGCATTATTTTACTTACTTTAAAAGCACTGACCTTTTAATTTGTTCTTTCCAAAGAGAAAATGGTTTCTGCTTCAAAATCTCTTTGGAGTCAATGATCCTGAATGCATTCCTTGAAACAGACTCTCATAAATCTATATATGTACAAGTTTAAAAGATAATAAAGTACTCTGATTCTGAGAACAAGCAGTCCTCGACAATTAAAAAGACCCAAAATGCATTCATCTCAAGCTCTTCTCTTTTTTGGACCCAAAGACCTTTCCTTCCATTCTCGCTCATTCATGCAACAATTCAATCAAAACAATACTCACTGAGCATATTTTCTTGTCCAGATCCAAGAAAACCCTGTAGAGAATACAAAATAAATAAAAGCATGGGGCCCTATTCTCAAAGAACTTAGACCAGGGACAAGGCAAATTCAATTATTTACTCCACCAATATTGTCGGGTGCTATAGATATAACAATGACCAAGATAGACACAATCCTTCAATATATAAAGTTTACAGTCCAAAAGAGCTATTGAAAGTAGATGATGAGCAATCTCAGGGATAGGCTCAGGGGCCAAAATAAGTGGTAAGAACAAAAAAGCAGTTGGTAGTTTCCAGTAAATCAAGTGCCTACTCAGCACTGACTCTTTAAAGGATGCATGTACCATATTATTTCAATAACTTTAAAAGCAACTGGTAGATACTGTGCCACTTTGATAGAAAGTGAACAGATTGGCTGAAGGTCACATGAAGAGTTGAACACCATGTAGAATTGGGATCTGAATCCAGGTCTAACACCAAGAGTATGTGCTTTCAACTATGGTAGAAGTGCTATAGTATGAGGATGTGCTGAAGATGCTGGATCCAGGGCCTAAAGAATTGATTGACTCCCCAACTTGGGTCGCCTACTAGAGTTAATTTTTCATTTGATGATTCTTCATTTGATACAGAGCTTCACGGAAATAAGCACGATTTATCACAAATAGAACATATGTGCTATTCTTTCTTAGCCTGTGACCAATGCCTTCTGCTTTAGAAAATTCCTGTTCCTCAAGCCATTCTACTAAAAAGATACCTGCACATGCATGTTTGCTGCAGCTCTATTCACAATAGCAAAAACATGGAACCAACCATAGTGCGTATCGAAGCTGGACTGTTTTTAAAATGTGGTACATGTACACAATGGAGTATTATGCAACCATAAAGAAGGACAACCACATGGGCTTTGCAGCAACTTGAATGGATTTAGAGTCTATCAAACTATGATCTATCACAGAAACAAAGAACAGAGTACCAAATGTTCTCACAAGCAGACCTTGAACAATTATTATAATACTATAAGAAAGGGATTGTCAATAGTTGGAAACTGCCAGGGGAGGGGGTGAGGAGTGGAATTGGCAGTAGTGGGAAACTGCCAGGGGAGAGGGGGTGGGATTGGCAGTTGAGGGAGACTGTCAGGGGTGGGAGGGGCACACCTCACCAACAAGGGTACCCGCACAATGAACATTTGTATACCTAATCCTGAATTGTACCCCATATCTTCAAAATAACGAAAAATAAAAGAATAAAATTCCTGTTCGTAGCTCTCCTTAGAGTAAGATGAAATAGTTCCTCATGTGTTTCTGAGAAGAGCTGGGATTAGTTTCCTTCAACTGCTGTAAAAAATTACCACAAACTTGGTAGCTTAAAGCAATAGAAATGTATTGTCTCCTAGTTCTGGCAGACAGTAGTCCAAAATCAGGGTCAGGAGGCAGCCTTCTCTGAAGACTCTGAAGGAGGATCTGTCCTTGCATTTTCCAAATTATGGGGGCTCCTGGAATTTCCTGGCTTTTTGGTAGCATGCCTCATCTCGCTTCTGTCTTCACATGGCCTTCTTCCCTCTGTCTCTATGCCCCTTCCTCTTCTTATAAGGATACCAGTCATTGGATGTAAGGGACTACCCTAAACCTAGAAGTATCTCACCTTGATATCCTCAAATATATCTGCAAAGACCCTATTTCCAAGTAAGGTCATCTTCTGAGGTACTGGATGAACATAGGTTTTTGAAACTACTATTCAACACACTACAGGACCCTTTCACCAATATATTTGTTTTACAAAGACAAGTGGTTTTTGGTCAACTCACAATCATCTTACCTAAGTATCATATTATAGTCTGAAGAAAAAATGGAGAAGAGATGGTATACATTCATTTGAAAAGTTATTATGATATTGCAAAGTGTAGTAGGAACTGTGTGAATATGAACTGAGAAATAATAACTTTAGTATTATTTATTTTTTTAAGCAGGATTTATTGAGAGGACAGAAAAGCTCCCACAGTGGGAGGGACCCGAAGGGGTTGCCCTATTTTAGTATTATTTACCATTATTTATCATTATTTACCAACTGTGTGACCTTGGATGATGTATTTAATGTCTCTGAAACCTCCATTTCTTAAATAAGAAATTGGAGGTTTACAAAGGATTAGAGATAGCAAACCACCTACCAATGATTGTTATTATCTCTTTAACCGTATTGGTTACTGCTTAAAAGTAAGTGACCAGTCAAAGATAACACTTTAAGTTCACCTTCCATCTGTGTTGGGACCTTGTGACAAGATCTTACTAATGGAATGTGTGCCACCCCCAGGCCAAGTTTGTTAAGATGAAGTTTTACCTTCTCTGTAGTATGAATGCTCTAGTTCCCCAAAAATAGGCTGAATGAAGAAGGCCCAGGGTGAGGTGGGTGTGTAGGAGAGGGTAGAACCCCAAGATGGCCAGAGCCTGAGTTCCTGAATCACAACACGAGAGGTCACCCAATAACAACAAGCACAGCAGCAAACTGTTCGATGAAAAAGAAATGAACATCTACTACAGTAAGTCATTTAGGTATGGGGCTTTACTTGTTATAGCACATAATATACCCTAAATAATACCCTACCCAAAGTCATGTTCTGGAAGGACTACAGTACAACAAAAATCTTCCTTCCATGCCCCATATTCTTCCCACAATACTTTCTTTTCTAGGATATGAGCGGCAACAGATCTGAACTCAGGCAAGAATCTTCACCTCAGAACCAAGATGAGCATCTGGCTGGAATAGAGCTTATCCTAAATCTTTTAGAAAACTGAGTTTGATGGAGGGATGCAGAAAAGCAAGAGCTAAGGGTGTCACAGAGTATATAGGAATGGGGAATTGGACAAATCGGCATGAATATTGTGGAGGGTGAACTCGGGGCCAAATTTGGAAGGAATTCTTAATATGGATGGGCAATTCCTCAGGCTCTGCTAAGGGAGACATCTCTGAAATGCAGGATATCCTTTCAGATTTACCACTACCTCTTTCTGCATATAGACAGCCCAACACAGAACAACTACTCCAAGAGGTTTTATTGTTCTTTTAACAAACAAGCCCTCTCTTTTCTCTTCTGCTACAGCAATGTGTGAGTCTAACATAAAGAAATCTCTAGCTACAAATTCAAACATCAGATATTAACAGCCAACTGTTGGAGCTAAAAAATAAAATAAAAAGAACACATCCTGTATAGTACATTCCTTTGAAAAGCCCTTGTATTTCCCATTATTGAAGTGATGGTATTTTATGAAACCAAACATAAGAAATTTGAAGCTGTTATAGAATATCCAGAGGAAGTTGGCGGATGGAATTTTCTGTCTGAGATTAGAGGCATGTTTCAACAAATGCTTAGCAATTTATTAGACATAGGGGATCCCATCAGAACTAGGGCTTTGTTAGGTGGTAGGAAAGACCTCTTCACTGCATTTAATGTTGTGTCGTATTCTTAGTTTTATTCTGAGCACTGAGTTTGAAGCCTGATGAACATGATGTTCAGGAATTCATCATAAGGTTTCGGGTCTTAGAAACTCAAGGGATATTCAGATTCTGCCAGGCTGGCTTTTTCCCAAGGAAGCATAATCATGAGGGACAATGACAAATGACACAACTCAGTAAAATGTTATTATTACCTGAGCTTGTGCCCAAAACCACAGGAAGTGCGCTCTGGTAAGTTTAACTGGAGAAGGGAGCAGCATTCACCTAAAACCTGGGGGAAAAAGGATCTACTTCAACACCACAGGACAAAACCCCAAATTTATTACAAGATGGCTGCTCTGCTCATGACTGAAAAGAGGACAATCTTCAAATTTGAAAAGGAGAGACAGAGAAGGACAGAAAGAAAAAGGAAAGACAGAGAGAGAGAGACGCTGTCATCATCCTAGAGCTGCCCTTGTATGTATAGTGACCCTTCCCCTAATGTACCAAACCTAACCAGATTTTTAGAATTTACCTATCAGATGAGGAACTCTTGAGTGAAGGGGGAAAGGAAAGCAAAGGAGGGAGAGTTGAATTATGTGGGTGCATTTTATACCCTAAAAACCTACATTGGGGTTCAAAGCACACCCTCCTTCTTCCTATTTGTGTGTCCTTGGGAAAGTCACTGGTCTTATCTGCCTTGACTTTCCTTAGATAGTTGACATGAAAAATAGAAGGAATAAAATACAAGACGTCGCTAAAGTGATGCCTAGACTCAGTAAATGTGGTGGCTGTCCTAGCTCAGATCAAAATAGGGGAAAATCTCAACCTAAGGTAGAAGTTGGGTGGCCCCAGCTGGAGAAAGACGGGATTGAGGAGCAGGATGACAAGATCGAGTTAAACCAGAACAAGTACTGGCACTCTGGATGGGGGGAAGCCAGTCACTCTGGGACTGGAGTATAGGTCCTCAGGCAGATTATATATCCAAGGACTTTTTCCCCTCCAATTAAGAAGCGGGTTAGTTCCAGAGCCTGAGGCAAGCCAGGCCTGCCTCTGAATAAATGGTCTGTGTTGCAGGGAATGGGAGAGACATGGGGCAAGGAGCCAGGCAGGTCATTATGGATTCCAGGTGCCAGCCTACAAAGGGAGTGGAGTCTGGCAATCACAGGCCAAAGAACTGCCAACACTTTTGACAATTGTCATTTGATTTAATTGTTCTGAGGCAGCACTGCTCAGCAGTAAATACACTTAGGAGGCTCGCAGAGAACTCGGATATTTTGGTGACCACTGTGGCGTGAGGAACAACTGAATAACTCTATCAAAGAGGGGCAGGCCTGGGGAGGGAGGGAGACAGCTGTGAGGAGAACTGGGTTGCCCTATTGTTCTGGCACAAAAAAACTCCAGCACTCAGAGCTCAGCAGTTCCTCTTCTGGGCCCTGATCCCTGATCTAGAGGTTTATGCAAGGCCATTTATGTTTGGAGGTCTCTGCCCTACCAGGGAGGGTAGGAGTAGTTGAGCTTTTGTCGTTTTCTAAAGTCCGGGGTATGGAAGGGGTTTTTCTTAACCAGAAGTATTGAATAAGGGTTCAGAGGTACAGAGTCAGGGCATGGGAAATAATGCTTAATTACGTACATTTACTGAACCTTTACAATGTCCAAAGCCCTGTGTTAAGTGCTTTTATGGCTTATCTCATTTAATCCTCTAAATAACCCTGTAGTTATTATAGTTGATTATAGTCTTAGTCTGTTTTCTGTTGTTAAAACTGAACACCTAAGACAGGATAATTTATCAAGAACAGAATACATGGTTCTGAAGGCTAAGAAGTCCAGGACTAGGGCACTGGCATTTGGTGTGGGCCCTCTTACCGCATCTGCATCCTCACATGGCTGAAGGTAGAAGAGAAAGAGAGAGTGAAGCCACTACCCCCATCCCCATCCCCGCCTTTTTTTAGTCTGAGTCTCACTCTGTTGCCCAGGCTGCAGTGCAGTGGCACACTCACCACCACCACAGCCTCAACCTGCTGGATTCAGGTGATCCTTCTGCCTCAACCTTCCAAGTAACTGGAACCACAGGTATGCCACCACGCCCAGCTGATTTTTTAATTTATTATAGAAACGAGATCTTGCCATGTTGCTCAGGCTGGTCTCGAACCCTTGAACTCGGGCAATCCTCTCACCTCTGCCTCCCAAAGTGCTGGGATTACAGGTGTGAGCCACCACACCCGGCCTCAAACCCTTTCGAAAGTCGCATTAATCTATTCATGAGGGCAGAACTCTCATGATCTAAACTCCTCCCAAAGGGCCCCACCTCCTGACACTGTTGCACTGGGGATTAAAATTTCAGCACAAGAATATTGGGAAACATTTTCTGACCATAGTACCTACAGATTCAGAACAATTATAATGCCCATTGCTTAAATGAATAAACTTAGGCAATAATTTGCCCAAGAGTGCACAGTTAGTAAGCGGTCCATCACGTATTCACTCTAATGTTCACACTATAAACTGTATCATTAAGTTACCAGGAATCTAAAAGTCTGATGAAAACATATACTTCATATAAAAGTCTGACGAAAACCATTTCTACTAGAATGCATTCAGCTACAAATAGTATATTGCTTGACTGATAGCTTGAAGCAGACGAATAATTACCGTTTATTTAATAAAGTTACTACCCCATTGATATAAGGTCTCTGGTCAAAGTCTCTGAAGCATTCTTGGCTTCTCCCTGGTTGTTGAAAGAAACTGCCACAGCTGAAAGTAAGACATCCTTGCCTGACAGCTACCACTCCATTTCTCTTCTCCCCTCTTCAGTGAAACTTCTCAAAATAGTTCTCCATGTCCTCTGTCTCTCCTTCATCGCCTGCCCTTCTTCCTGGAACCCAATCCAGGCAGGCTATTTTCTGCACCATCCCACTGAAACTGTTTCTTTGAAGGTCACCAATGACCTTCACGTTGCTTAATTCAATAGTCAATTCTCTGCCCCTACTCTTACTCGACCCATCAGCAGCATCTGACGCATAGGATGACTTCTTGCTTTGTGAAATACATTCTGACTTTGCTTGCAGGACTCCACACGCTCTTAGACTCCCTTTCACCTTTATGGTCACTACTTCAGACCTCTCTATTGGTCTTTCTTCATCTGTCCAGCTTACACATTTTGTGTGCCTCAAGGCTCAGGAATTAAACCTCCTTTTTCTGTATTTGCTACAAATCCCTAGGCAATAGTACCCAGTAAAACCTTAAACACCACTTACAAGCTCATGACTCAAAATTTGTGTCTCTAGCAGTAAATTCCAGACATGAACATAAAACTGACTTTTTGACATTTACACTTAGATGTCTCCACGTGCCCCAAATTCAACTTTTGGTCTCACCCTCTGTCCCAAACCTAATTCTTCCTGTCTGATTCTTCTCATAAACAACAGTTCTGGTCCTCCTGTTGTTCAGGTCTAAAACATTGGAATTATCTGTGGTTTCCATCTTTATCACTCTACATCCAGCCAGTCCATCAGAAAATCCTGTTGGATCTACCTTTGAAATAAATTTATAATCAGGGCTACTTCTCAGTACCTCTCCTCCCCCTTCTCTGGTCCAAGCTACCCTCATCTCTTACATGCGCTATTGCAATAGCATCTTCCTGTTCTCTGTGTTTCCACTTTTGCCCTAATATATTGCATTCTCCAAAGAGCAGCCACAGTCTTTTTTTTAAGATGCAAATAACTCCATAACTCTAAATGTTCTCATCCTTCCAACTCACTCAGCTCTATTCCAGAACCCAAAACACCTGTTCTCTGGCCTCCCGTCACCTGTCTGACCTTAATTCTTAGCACTCTCACCCTATAGTGAATTTATATAGTCATGGCCAGAATTTTTTAATAGAATAGACAACATCACAGTGCATTACACATAGTAAAGGTCAGTGTTCTTTGTGAAACTTTGAATTCAGTGTGTGTGTGTGTGTGTGTGTGTGTATGTGTGTGTGTGTGTGTGTACTGGATCACAATATCAATATAAAATGTACTTTTCACTTTGGATCATGGTCCAAAAGTTTGACACTTGCTCACACTGCTCCAGTTATTCAGATATCTTTTTAATTTCTCCAACAAGCCAACCACTCTACTGCCTGAAGGACTTTGCCCTTATGACTCAATTCTCAATTAGCTGGAATTTTCTTACACCAGATATGTGCTCCCTCACTTTTCAGTATTTCTTCAAGCTTCACCTGATGAAAGAGGCCTTCTCTTTTATCCCATTATATGAAACAGTACCCTATCACCACCACACCCCAGCTGGTTAATTTTTTCATGTTGCTTCTCACTCACCACTTGATGTATTATGGATTATTTTTTGAAACGAGTTTATTATTTGTATCCCTCCATGCTAAGTTCCATTGGGGTAGGGGTCTTCTCAGTCTGTCCTGTTCACCACTTTTCTAGAGATTCTACTTTAGTTCCAGGCACATAGTAGGAACTCATTAAATATGTATCAAATGGATTAATTACACAACCCAAGAAGGAAGGAAGGAAGGAAGGCACTGCAGACATGATTCTCTACCCACCACGTGTCTTCAAGGAAGTCTCTAACAACTTACCTCTTTCATCTCATTGTTCAGGAATAAGTCATATGACCACCTCCAGAACAATATCCATCAAAGAGTAAGTTAGTTGCCGTTGCTGGTCTAGACCAATATGATGAATTCTGAGGAGATGGTGGAGAAGTCTCCCTCCTGGTGCTGTGAAAAATTGGGCTTTACTAGTCAAAAAGAACTTGGGGTGCAGAGAGGATGGATACTAGTATGTAATATGTCACAAAGACCTCTGAATTTCCTGGTATGTTCAGCAATGAGATGCAAGACCTCTACCCTTAGGGGCATGCAGTGTGGAGGTAGAGGCAGTTGAGAAAGGCTAAGTGAATTGTCCAAACCACATAGCCCATAAGTGGTGAAGCTGTAATTCAAACTCTAGTTGTTTGGGTCCAGTTGTCACCCTTCTAAGCTTTGAACCTCAATCACTTTGTGTGTGAATTTCAGCTTCGTTTATGTGTGAAAGGGAATGTCAGTAACTATTCTGGATAGTACGAGGACTTCATAGCAGAAGGGATCAAAATACAATGTAAATCTTGGAATTATTCTGTGATTGTGATTTATTAGACATATAATTTTCAGGCAGAGCTTTCATATTCTTTGAATGAAGAAATTCCCTCCCCCATATGAGCAGTTTGTCTCTTGAAAAGTTATGAAGCATATAAAAATATAAAATTCCATAAGTGTACCAGATCTCAAACCAGGCAAAGTGGGGACCAAAGGGAGGCCCAAACTTTACCTGTATGATGACCACTTGTATATCTAATCCTAAATTATACCCCATATCTTTAAAATAAAATAAAATTATATATATATATGTAACTTATATATATAAATATAAAATTCCCGGATTGGAGTCTGGGCATGTTCGTTTGAATCCCAACTCTAGCTATATGACTTTGGATAAATCACTTAAACTCTCTGAACCTATGTGTTTTTGATTGGAAAAGGTTATATTTATATGTATCTCATGAGATTGCTGCCATGACTAAACAAGAAACATACATAAATATATATATAGTATATAGTATGTTGTAATATAGGTGAGCAATAGCAATAATAATAATGTAATTAATCCTCAATGCCCACAATGTTCCACCATATTTTAACCTTTGAAGGGAGGAAAGGGTTAGTTAACGCATATTATCTTACCCATGTTATATTCTCTGCCATGAGGAGTCAAACCTCATCAAATGTTATCCTTTCCAGAGATGAGAATACAGTGTTTCTTAGGAGAATTGATCTCTCTCATTAGAAGGGTTAGGAGAAGCCTCCTTCCAAATGCTGGGTCTACTCCAAGTTGGGAAGGAAGGAGCTAGGGCGGAATCATGAGTTGAAAGCTCCTAGCTTCCCTAAATAAGCTGAATTCCTCACCCAGCAGTCACGAATCCATATTGGGCCCTATGTGTGGGCATCAGGTTGGAGGGCTCCTTATCTGCCTTCCTCAGTTCCTGGCACTGAGTCAGGACAGGCCCCAACTCCATTTTAAATAGCAGCGAGTTTAGTGGCTCCATCTTAGGGAACATCAACAAATTCACATCCCAAAATGTTTAGTGAACATTTTTGTGTGAGGCACTGTTCTAAGCCCTGGGGATAAAGCTATGAAAAAGACAGACAAAGTCCCTGTTTTCAAAGAGGCTTATGTGGTAATAAATTTCAGAACAATTAAGCTAATAGAGTAGCTTTGACTAAATGTAAGTGCCATGAGGAAAATTAAATGTGAGAGGGTGATGGGGGGTGGGACAGGACACCATTAAATCAGGCAGTTCTGGAAAAACGTTTCCAAGAAGGCACATTTGAGCAGAGATAGAAAAAAAATATGAGGAAGGCTGTATTCTTGTTCCACCAAATACAGGCATCCTTGTTGTGCACAGTGGTGTTGGGACATAGCCATGACCACACAAACTGAACAAAGCAATTTTGACAATGAGAAAGATTATGGTTTTCCCATGACCTTTAAAATTTGTCAAAGCATTAACTGTCACTTATAAAGCTAAAGAGAAACAAAAGAAAATAAATACCATAGCCCATTTCCCTCCCAACATATAGCCCTTCTCTGTGACAGAATTCTATGTTTCTGTCCCATTTGCATTAGATGGGCTGAGGACAATGGAATGTGAGTGGAAGTGACTATGTAACTCCTGGGCCAAGTTTTAAGAGCTGGCAATTATTTTGTCACGTCCTTTTCTGCCTCACTTAAGGGCCACTCCATAAGCTGGCAGAGTCAAGATGGTGTAGAACCATGCACAGTGCTCACATACTCTTTTGTCATTCTAAGTGATAAACTAATTGTGTTAGAGGGCTTGGTAAAGCAAAGATCGATGGAACCTATCCCTCAGTAGGACTAGGATGGAGACCAAGAGTCTGCATTTCTACCAGTTTCCAGGTGATACTGTTGCTGCCGGTTCAGAGACCCAACATTGATAATCACTGTTCTGAACCACTAAGATTTGGGGGTTTCATTGTCATTGCAGCATAACTTAGACTACACTGACAGGTACAAAGGGGAAACAACCAGTTATACACAGATGCAGAAAAAGATTAATTCAGGCAGAAGGTATTTCAGGGCTTTGGAATCATACAGATTTGAGTTAGAATCACTCCAATTACTTACCATGTGCTAGGCAGTATGCCAAGATCCATGAAGATGAGTAAGAGTTCCTGCTCTCAGGAAGCTTATACCTTTTGGAATGTTTACCCAAGTTAAAAAAAAATAGCTTCCTAACTACTATTTCTGTCACCCAGTAGAGTGACACTTAGGATTCTGCTAAGTGACTTTACACTGAATCAAGATAAGTCCATTTGAGCATTTCTTCCAGAGATTTCAAATTTGGTTAAAGATATTCTAGTTAAGCCCGATCTTACTAATGCAGGAAACGTTAACTGAAGATTCTACTGGATGGACATGGATAGCTTAGCATGTATAATGAGTGACAAAAAAAAAA
>NW_007245941.1:0-1092 GCF_000164805.1 Carlito syrichta
GAATTCTGCTGGAAAGCCATCTGGACCAGGGCTTTTTTTTGTAGGAAGTTTTCTTATTAGTGGTCGTTTTCCCATAGTTTCATTTTAAATGAGAACATCTGGGGCATCTGTCCATTCAGAATTTTCCTAGATGCATACCAAAAATAGTTGAATAGAAGACAGGATTCAAGAGTCCTCCTATGATACTGCATTAAAAATTCCTGCCTGACTTTATTTTTTTTTAAAGGAAGAATATTTTCTTCATCTCTGAAGGAAAAAAAATTCCTCATCTTTGAAGGAAAAAAATTCCAGTGAGGTTTGAAATGCAAACTAAGAATGTTTTATTATTTTGTATTGGACTAACTTGGTCAAGTACAGTCATCCATTCTTAACCTATTTAAAAAGTGGAAAAAGCAGTTGCTTCTTTTGACATCTGTTTCTGCGTTAATGTTGACCTTATTCTTTTTATTTTTATTTTTTTTTGAGATGGAGTCTTACTCTGTCTTCCAGGCTGGAGTGCAGTGGCATGCTCATGGCTACTGTAGCCTCAACCTGTAGGACTCAAGTGATTCTTCTACCTCAGCCTTCCAAGTAACTGAAACTACAGGCATGTACCATCACGCTGGCTAAGTTTTTGATTTATTGTAGAAATGAGGTTTCGCCATGTTGCTCATGCTGGTCTTGAACCCCTGAACTCAGGCAATCCTCTACCTCCCAAAGTGCTGAGATTATAGGCATGAGCCACCACGCCCAGCCTGAACTTGTTCTTACTTACTTGCAGGTGTGATTTATAACATTAAACCAAGATTTTTGTTATTTTTCAGGATTACCCTTGTAGAAAAACATAACAGTTGTCCCCAGTATCATCCAAGCTGATGATTTTAGAAAAATATGTAAATGTTTCTGAAGTTTAACTTATTTCAACACCAGGCTTTTCTAAATGTAAACTTTACCAAACATGCATAGTCCTAATATACGAGGTGGGGGGGAGAGACCCCCCCCAAACAACAAAATTTATTTGTTAAAAAATTAAAAATTGTAGGATGGGTGTGTTGGCTCACGCCTATAATCCCAGCACTTTGGGAGGCCAAGGTGAGAGGATTGCCTGAGCCC